>NW_026576575.1:165000-177500 GCF_028641065.1 Leucoraja erinaceus
AAGGAGCCGACAGTGGAGGGGGATAGGCGCAAACAGGACCGCAAACACTGCGGACCGCTGACAGGGAGCTGCGCTTTGCCGGTCCGCTGAACAGCTGTTCGATTAACAGCAGCGGACCGGAGGGAAATTTAAAACCCGACCGGCAACCCCTGCAGACTCCTGACAAGGAGAATCGCCGCCCGGGAACCGCTAGAATGCCGCCCGAAAATGGCAGGCAGCCTCTAACAACAGGTAAGACAAAAACCTTACCAAAAATACAGGTTCTACAGAATCAACTTTCCTCTAACTCTGGAACAGGCTGGAGACAGCAAAAACAAGTATGTCTGTCTCCCCAAGCCAGAGGAGGTCATGGAGCTAAAAACCTCCAGAAAAACGAGGGGTCACTGGCTGAATGCCAAGGGAGCTAACACTCCCACCCCAGTGCTATTGCACTAGCCATCTCCCTTGTCGAGGGATTGATGGGACAACGGAGGTAGGGCATATGCCTCCTCCACAGAATTTACAGCACCCCTTTGCTCCCTCTTTATTCGAGGCTAGCAAGGGAGCCCAGGGCTGGGCTGGCTCACACGCTGTGCAGGCGGACGAGAGCAGGAGTATGCCAGGGGAGCAGGATCATGAAGAGCTGCTGGGTGTCGTGGGCCACTATACGGCACCTCCACGCGCAGGAAGACTACTGGAACCCAGATGGCAGCCAGTATCAACCATCTTTCCAACAAAGCTCTGCAGGAGAAGGCCTTTCTAGAAGCTTTAGAAGAGTACAGCGCCAGAGAATTGAGAGGCACTAAAAGTAAAGTGTCAAATCTGGAGGCAGCTGGGTCAGCAGACTCGCAGTCAATACTTACCTGGCAGGGGAGAATCGGTGGTCACGATGGCCGATCTCCCAGGACGAGGCTATCCCATTGCACTTCGGGTGTGCTGACGCCTGCGATATCCCCAAATGCGGGATACTCGACTGCAAAATTTGTGGATCACCGCCTTTGCTCGTTCCATGGAACATACTAACATGACCACCTGCCAACAGATCAACAATCTAAGGCAGGACAATATAAGACCTGCCCTCAACCCCAAATATGCGGGGCTATGCAAAACCGCTGCAGCGGAAAGAGAGGCAGCTAAACCTGTGGGCCTCATGAGGGCAGGCCCGGGAACGAGCAGGACATCTCATCCAACACCCAGCTGGCATCCACCTCGGCATCCACCAGTCAACACCCACATCCAAGGACTGGTGAAAGCTCGGGGACCGCTGCTTATTACCCTGGGCCCAGAGCGTGACCCCAGGGAAAATGCACCGCCCCACCGACAGCACCAGCATTCCAGCAAAACAGAGCCTTCATGAAAAAACAATGAACATGGAGGTAGGTAGTCTGGTTCCTGCCAGCTTACACAAAATAAGGGTGCTCTACTAACTGGGGGGGCATTTACACTTGTTTAAAAAAGCATGGGGTACTGTCACAAATAACAAATATATACTCAACAGTATTAGTGGATACAAACTTGAATTCAAATTGGGCATATTACCGCCAGTTCGGCAATGCGCCCAAAGGGCATTTTTCCCTCTAAGAAAGAGAAGCGAGAAGGTCAAGCTGAACTAGAAAGGCTCATTACAAAAGGGATCATGGGAAAAAAAAAACAAACATGAACCATTGGAATTTGTATCGAATATATTCACTAAAACTAAAAAATATGGTGGATGTCGCATCATCATTGACCTACATCACTAAATAAATCTGTTGAGTATATACACTTTAAGATGGAGACGTATTGTCACTGCCAGACATCTGATCTCCAAAGGATACTTTATGGCAAGCATTGATATTGAAGACTTCTACCTTCCCTTTTATTTTATTCTATTTTAAACTGTTCAGCGATGACCTGATATGATAATTTTGGTAACAATTAGAGGGAACCAACTAACCTTGGGTCAAATTCTAATAGGGGGATAAGGCCCAGTGCATAATCTCATCGACGGAGGTCAATTTAAAAACAAATCTAGCTACCTTAGGTGGCTTTTTTGTAATTTATCGCTTTTTTGATAAATTACATTCACTTTTTTTGTTTATTCACAATTATGTGTTGTATGACTCAATCATTTTTATGTACACTTTATTTTATGTTTTTCTCTTTCCCTTAATTATGTTTAATAGTGTCAGGAGATGTAGAACTACTGTAGAAATTATGAAGGACAACTCTGGATTCGGGATTCTGAGGTACTTGGCTGCATCACATGAATCATACAGTCTGGTAATAATAGCCAATGCAAGATAATAGTCGAATAAATATCGGAGGTCTCACCTTCTGTAGTTGGAACATCAGAGGTGCGAATGAGCCAATTAAAAGAGGTAAAATTCTGGCACAATTAAATTTGAAACAACAAACTCAGATCAGATTAAGGGCAAATTGGATAGGTCAAACCTATTACTCCTCATTCACCTCTAAAGCAAGAGGCATGGCCATTATAATTCGGAAGGGCATACCTTTTAAATTAAAGAATTCCATATCGGATAAAGAGGGAAGATATGTTATAGTCACAGGAGAAATTTACAATACACCATTAACTATGATAAATATTTACGCGCCTAATTTTGATAACCCACAATTTTTTAGGAAAATAATAGATTTAATTGCAGAGCATAATTTTCAAAATATAATAATGGGGGGAGATTTCAACTGTGTTATAGATCCATACTTAGATAAATCAATAAAGCTAGGGAAGCGTCTTGTTAAAACTAAGACCTGTGAATTTTTAAATACTTATATAAAAAATAATAACATAGCTGATGTTTGGAGAATAGCAAATCCAAGTGGTAGGGAATACTCATTTTATTCATCAGTTCACAAAACTTATTCGCGAATTGACTATTTCTTATTGGACACAAAATTGATCCCATATACGAATAAACCATCATATCATAATAGTATTATTTCTGATCACTCACCATTGACTTTTATACTTAAAATTGAGGGAATGCCGAGTATAAAACCTTTTTGGAGATTCAATGCACACATATTAAATAACCCGCAGGGTTATGAGTATATAAAAGAACAAACAAAACTTTTTTTCGAAATAAATGACACGCCGGGTATTTCTGCACCGCTATTATGGGAAACCTTCAAGGCATATATTCGCGGTGTCATAATCTCTTACCAAAGTTTTCAAAATAAGGAAAATAAAAGAGAACTTCAGCGGATAGAACAGAAAATAAAATTACTTGAACTGGACAATGCAACTGACCCAAACATAAATAAACATAATTAGATAACTTTATTGAAATATAAAGTCAATAGAATACTATCGGCTAGAGTAATAAGATTATTCCAAATTACAAAACAAGCACACTTTGAATTTGGGGATAAGCCACATAAACTACTTGCAACTGAAGCAACGAGAAAAGGAAAAAACTATTACTAAAATTAAATCGGATAAGGGTGAGTTTCTAACATTGCCTAAGGATATTAATAAGAGGTTTGCCCAATTTTATCATAATTTATATACATCTAAAATAAAGACAGATGTAAGTAAAATTACAAATTTTTTAGATAATTGCAAGCTCCCAAAATTGGATAGTTTAGAACAAGAGCAATTAGGAGCACGGATTACTAGTGAAGAAATAAAACAAATAATAAACTCACTGAAAAATGGGAAGACCCCAGGACCAGACGGTTTTAGTAATGAATTTTATAAAAGATTTCAGGAGTCAATTGTACCAAGATTATTCAATTTATACATGCAGGCTTATACTGAAAATAAACTACCAGAAACCCTAGCAGAAGCAACAATAACGCTTATACCAAAAAAAGATAAAGATTTAGATGAACCGGGTTCTTATAGAGCTACGTCACTTCTAAATACGGATCAGAAAATTTTAGCAAAGATTCTAGCTAGAAGGCTAAATAATTATATTAACAATTTAATAAATACAGATCAAACGGGATTTATACCCAAAAGACAATCATTTAATAATTTGAGAAGGCTTTTTAATATAATGTACTCTCATAATGAGGACAATGAAGATATTTCAGTTATCACGTTGGATGCAGAGAAGGCATTTGATCAAGTAGAATGGCAGTATTTATACAAGGTACTCCAAAAATTTAATACGGGAGAGAATTTTATTAGATGGATTAAACTACTTTACGATAGACCTACGGCAAAAATATTAACTAACAATACGCTATCTCCAAAATTTTACTTATCAAGGGGTAATAGGCAAGGGTGTGCCTTATCACCATTGCTATTTGCCCTTATGATAGAACCGCTGGCCGAAAGGATTAGAAATCACCCGAATATTCACGGATATAACAGCAAGGACTCAAAGAATAAAATTTCATTATATGCTGATGATATCCTTTTATATATTACTAATACACAAACGAGTATACCCACCTTATTAACACTAATTGAGGAATTCGGCTCTTTTTCAGGATATAGAATAAATTGGAATAAAAGCGAAATTATGTCTTTAAAACCACAGGATTCGAGACACTTACTAAAATTCCCCTTCAAAATTGCAACAGAAAAATTCAAGTATCTGGGTATTCAAATTACGAGAAGACACAAATCATTATTTAGTGCCAATTTTATACCACTATTAAATAAACTGAATGATACGATTAAATTTTGGAAAACGCTTCCGCTCTCATTGATAGGTAGAATTAACGCTATAAAAATGACTTTCTTACCACAATTAATATATTTGTTTCAAGCGATCCCAATATATATTCCAAAATATTTTTTCAAAAAACTAGATTCCACTATCACTAATTTTATATGGGACTACAGAACACATAGAATTCAACGAAAGCATTTGTGCAAATCTAAAGAAGTTGGGGGTTTATCATTACCTAACTTTATGTATTACTACTGGGCAGTGCATATTAAGAACATAATGTACTGGCTGGATAGCTCCACTCAGCAGTTGGAGTGGATAAGAATGGAGAAAGAGGAGTGCTATCCGCACGATATAGGAACGATCCTGCTCTCGCCGATAAAATTGAATAGTATAATATATAAGAAGAACCCAATTATTCACAATATAATAAGAATTTGGAAACAAATAAAAGTATCCTTGAAATTAAATAATTTATCAGTACTAATCCCACTATTGAACAACCCCGCATTCAAACCTTCTGCAACGCATATCAACAATGGGATAGACTGGGGATTAGGAATGTAGGGGATATGTATGAAGTGGGCAAACTGTTATCATTTCAACAATTAAAATTAAAATTTAAATTGAAGGATAATCAATATTTTAAATATATACAAGTATGTGACTTTACGAAGAAATATACACATAGATTTCAAACTATATTTTTAGATCCTTTAGAAGAAGCAATGAATATTAAGGCTGATTCACAAAAATTAATATCATACTTTTATAATAATATATTAAATAGAGAATCACCCTTAACAGAAGCATTAAGGGAAGATTGGGAACATGAGCTAATGATAAAGATCTCGAAGGTTAGATGGGAAAAGTATTTGATGAATACACATAACTGTTCTATTAATGCTAGACATAATTTAAATCAATTCAAATTATTACATAGACTATATTATTCAAAAACGAGGTTGAATAAATGTTATCCAAACGTCTCTCCCAGATGCGATAAATGTTTGTTTCAAAACGCTAATATAACACATTCATTTGTAGGATGTACAAAGTTGAATAAATTTTGGAGTGATATATTTGATATATTTACAAAGCTTTTCAAGTCAAGAATAGAACCCAAAACGGAATGGATTATACTTGGAATAATAGGAGAAGATACCAATTTAAATAAAGATCAAAATGTTTTTTTTAATTATGGGTTAATAATTGGAAAGAAATTGATACTTAAATTTTGGAAAAATACAACCACACCAACTGTTAAAATGTGGATTAGGAATATGATGGACATAGCACGCCTTGAAGAAATGAGACTCCGACTAATAGATAAATATGACCAATTCTTAATGAGTTGGTCTCCTTTCATCGACTTTTTGGAATCATGTGATGCAGCGGTACCGTAAAGATTGCTGATTTCAGTTCATGACGCGGATAGATCTACATCTCCGAATACAGATTTGAAAAATTCTCTTTTAAGGGGCCTTCTCTTCTATTTCTACTTTCCATTTTCTCTCTTCCTTTTTTATTTTTTATATACACACTTCACGTTTTTCTACTCTCTACCATCTATTTTTCCACTTTTTCCTCTTTCTATTGTTTTCTTTTTCTTGTCTTGCTTACTTCCTTCTCATAACATAAAACTAGAGGTTGTACATAGAATGGATTACGGTATTACATAGTTGGCACCTAAAATTAGGTTCCACTGTACTGTTTTGTGCTGTATTAACTTCTAATAAAATAAACAAAAAAAAAAAAAAAAGAAGATGCTTACTATCTAATACCCATACACACGGATCATTGTAGATACCTAAGTTTATCTGGATGGGGCAACTATGGGAGTATAGAGCATTCCCAATGGTCTAACCTCAGCCCTAAACTAATTACAAAAATACTAAAAATAGCCATGAAAATATTAAGAAAACAAAAGCATAATCATGGCATATATTGGATGATATCCTCATATTAGGGAAAACAAAGGAATTAGCTGTGGCAGCAGTTCTAGCTACGAAACAGCTCCTTGAAACACTGAGGTTCATCCTACACCCAGATAAACCAAAATTGAAGCCGTTAACTACCATGGATTATCTGGGCTTTATTATCAATTCTATCCATATGACTGTTACTTTGCCAAGGTGCTCGGGTCACTATAATCAAATCATGAATGTACCCACTGAAGCTATATCAGAATTACAGTGGTGGGCAGACAATGTTTGGCACAGTTTCAGCCCTATTATTATCACCAATCCTAACTTGGTTATTAAAAACCGATGCCAGTGCTTTAGGCTGGGGAGCAACTAACTCCATATCCAGCACAGGTAACAGATGGACCAATTCAGAATCATCGTTACTACACACACTGGGCATCAACTATTTGGAAATGGTGGTCGCCTATTGGGTTAAAAGCATATGCATTTCAAATGCAGCACGTGCATGTACGGGTACGGATTGATAATACTATGGTGGTGGCTTATATTAACCATATGGGGAGCATAAAATCATTATCGTGCAACAAATTGGTCAAACAGATCTGGCAATGGTGTGTCAAAAGACATTTTTTAACTATCGGCTGCCTATCTCCTAGGTAAGCTAGAACACAGTGGGAGACACCAGGTCACGGGGGAAAAAATTTATGATAACATTGAATGGATGTCAAACCCAAAATATCTGCTAAAGTTATTAAGCAATTTGAACGCCAGATATCAATTTGTTTGCAACAAGACAGAATCACCAGTAACCTATGTATGTGACTTAGGAACCAGATCAGAGGCAGCAGCGGTAGATGCCTACACGCTGGATAGGGGGAATTTCTGCTTTTGCTTCCTTCCCTTCTGCCTCATCAGTTGGGGACTTCGCAATACAGATGGAATCTGCCTCTGGGATATTGAAGGTGCCCGACCGGCCTACATAGCCATGGTTCCCAGTTCATCAGGACATGGTGGTCGAGTCACCTATGGATTTCCCTAGTGGACCACGGTTGTTGACTCACCCAGTTTCAGGCATAAGCCACCCATGCCATAAAAACATCTAACTCCTGGGTTGTAGGATTGAATAGACCTTACCAGGGACTGGGATTATCCAAATGAACCATCACCACCATGTCGGCATCCCTGCGAACAGTCACCAAGAAGCAAACATGGGAAAAATACTGCCAGGACGCAGGGACAACATATAAAACTACTCAACCACTGACGTATTGGAGTTCCTGGACCATCTACACCATGATGAAAAGATGAGTTACAGTGCCGTACATACAGCACAAAGCGCCCTGTCTGCTTATCTAAAAACAGCAGGACAGCAGAGCATGGGATCCCATCCACTGAAGATAAAACTTATGAAGGGCATTTACAATAACAAGCCCCAAAACCCAGGTATACCCATGTATGGGATGTCAGTGTGATATTGACATATCTCAGAGGATGGCCACCAGCTAGATCCCTCAGTCTTGCACAATCTACGTTGAAAACGCTCATGCTTATGGCTCTCGTATCCGCTCACAGAGTTCAGTCACTCCATAAAACTAGACTGGATAACATGGTGATCACCCCAGACCGCATCACGTTCATCATTCTAGGTCTGGTAAAAACCAAAGCAACCAGGAACGCCCAATTCACTGGTGGTATTCCGGGCCTACCCACCAGAGTCCAGGTTGAGTGTGGTGACCCATCTACAACAATATATAGACACAACCCACAATCTTAGAGGGAGAGGAAAAGCCTATGGGTCAACCACAAGAAACCCCAAGACGGGGTAACGAGCCAAACCACTTCAAGGTGGCTCAAACAGGTACTGAAAGCTGCCGGAATAGATAATAATACATTTAAATCCCATTCCACTAGGGCAGCATTGATATCAGCGGCTGAACGAATGGACGTCCCGGTTGACCACATTCTCAATACAGCAGGATGGTCAAGGGAAACGACGTTCAGAATATTTTTATTGTAAACCGTTGATAAGCCTGATTTAATTGCAGACAGAATATTACAAACTGCAAATATTTAATTTAAGCTCAGGGGAGCTATTTATGTTGTTATTGTTAATAAATACTTTCTGTTTCTTGAGAAAGCAGATCCATTGGTTGATTACGATAACATTTCCTCCCTCAAGAACTTCGGCAGTGAGTGAAATTAAAACTGTTACACGGTTTGAAATCACAGACCTTTGAAATTTTCACGTAGTCACTCACGTGACTCCGAAGTAAAATAGTAAGATTAAACGAGTACTTACCAGTGCGAAGTTTGATCTGTATTTTATGAGGAGTTACGATGAGGGGATTACGTGCCCTCCGCTCTCACCCTCATTATATAGGTCAAACTAGTAAACTGATGTCTCCTTGATCTTTACTATGTTTACTTCAAATATTGTGTCTATCTGTGATTCCACACCGCTGCTTCGAAGTATGCCGCACCTGCGCACTGGGCAGGGTTCTTCACGTAATCCCTCATCGTAACTCCTCATAAAATACAGATCAAACTTCGTACTGGTAAGTACTCGTTTAATCTTACTATTAACAATGGTACCAAGCCGGCTCGCCCGCATGTCTTCGGGGTGTGGGAGGAAAGCGAAGATCTCGGAGAAAACCCACGCAGGTCACTGAGAGAACATGCAAACTCCGTGCAGACAGCACCCGTGGTCGGGATCGAACCCGGGTCCCTGGGGCAATGTGTAGCTGGGACATGTTGGTCGGTGTGGGCAAGTTGGGCCGCGGGGCATTTTCCCACGCTGTATCACGCTAGGGCTCTATGTACAACATCGTCTTATGCCCCTTCTCGGCCTGTCGTTTACCCTTCCATATCTCTAGACTCCCTCTCCCCTGACTCTCACTCTGAAGAAGGGTCTCGACCCGAAACGTCACCCATTCCTTCTCTCCAGAGATGCTGATTCATTCCCTTCCTATAGACTCCAGTCGCTGCCTTGAATGTAGTGATCCATTGTCTGACTGTTGAAATATCTTATGGGTCGCTAGTTATACCTAGTTATACATCATTGAGACCTCAGGTTCGACAGATCTCTCATTTGACTCTTTGGGCGGCACGGTGGCGCAGCGGTAGAGTTGCTGCCTCACAGCGCCGGAGATCCAGGTTCGATCCCGACCACGGGTGCTGTCTGTACGGAGTTTGCACGTTCTCCCCGTGAAACCGCGTCGGTTTCCTCCCACACTCCAAAGTTTCGCACATGTCCGTAGGTAAACTGGGCTTGGTGTAAGTGTAAATTGTCCCCAGTGTGTGGCGGATAGTGTCGGGGGGCATTTCCGCGCTGTATCTCTAAATTAAACTAAAAATCACTCACCCACGATGCGAAGCAGATCCAACTCAATCGGGGGGTAGGTTTGTCGCTGCAAATCTCCTCGCAGCTTTGGTTGCCGCCTGGTCCCAGGTAGCTGCAGGCGACGTGATCACCGTCTAACAACAGAATGGCGATCCACATGAAGGACGGCACTAATGTTTTCACCAGGGTGATGGCCGTGAATTTACATCGCTTCGAGCAACAGCAGGCGCACGGTTCACGATTACACTTTACGCACTTTGTGGAGCCAGTCCAGTCCTCCCCCGTCCAGCCCTTCAGCAGTTTCCGTGAATCCGGTAAGGCCATCAGACTGACCATGAAGAGGATGATCACGGGGACGACAAACACGACGACGACGTGGCCTGTGTTCAGCTCCGGGTTGCAGGGGCAAGGAGTGGTTTTCTCCAGTAAGGTCTCAAGACCGAACAGGACCCCTGCCTGCGCCGCGTTGCCGGCCACATTCAACGTGGTGGGGAATGCAGCTTTCAAACTTCTGAACGCTCCCAGAATCTTGGGAACGCCTGCCATGACTCTCGGTGGGACCGGTTTACTCAATAGCTGACTGGGGTTTTTTTTTATCCGACCCGAAACAGCCACGAGACCCTTCTCTCTTCCACCACAGACACTGCCGACCAGCTGGGACCTCCGGCAGTTTCTACACAGTTTCTAAACAGCGCAAGAGTTGGTGTCTGACTCGTTAAGAGGAGGTATTTAAGAGGGGGAGGGACGCGCTTGCTGCGACGACTTTCCTCTCACAAGTTCACAGGTTCTAGGTTAGTAGATTGAGGCCATTCGGCCCATCAAGTCCATTCCGCCATTCAACCATGGCTGATCTCTGCCTCCCAATCCCATTCTCCTGCCTTCTCCCCATAATCCTCTTCTAATGAAGTATTTGTCAATCTCTGCCTTAAAAATATCCACTGACTTGGCCTCCACAGCCCTGTGTGGCAGTGAGTTCCACGGATTAGTATTGGGTAGGCTAATGGGACTGAAGGATGATAAATCCCCGGGGCCTGATGGTCTACATCCCAGGGTCCTCAGGGAGGTGGCTCTTGAAATAGTGGACGCATTGGTGATCATTTTCCAATGTTCAATAGATTCACGATCAGTTCCTGTGGATTGGAGGATAGCTAATGTTATCCCAATTTTCAAGAAAGGGGCGAGAGAGAAAACGGGGAATTACAGACCAGTTAGCCTGACTTCGGTGGTGGGAAAGATGCTGGAGTCAATTATTAAAGAGCTAATAACGGGGCATTTGGATAGCAGTAAAAGGATTAATCCATGCTTGACTTATGATAATCTTCTGGATTTTTTTGATAATGTGACAAGTAAAATGGATGAAGGGGAGCCAGTGGATGTAGTGTCTGTAGACTTTCAGAAAGCCTTTGATAAGATCCCGCATGGGAGATTGGTGACTAAAAATAGAGCACATGGTATTGGGGGAGGGTGTTTACATGGATAGAAAATTGGTTGACAGACAGGAAGCAACGAGTAGGAGTGAATGGTTCCTTTTCAGAATGGCAGGCAGTGGCGAGTGGAGTGCCGCAAGGCTCGGTGTTGGGGCCGCAACTGTTTACCATATGTATTAATGATTTGGAAGAGGAGATTAGGAGCAACACTAATTCAACACTATGAAACTGCACTTGAATTTGGTGGCCTTGCACCCTGTTTGAAATGGCATGAAACTGCACTTGAATTTGGTGGCCTTGCACCTTGCTTGAAATGGTCGGAAACTGCACTTGAATTCGGTGGCCTTGCACCCTGCTTGAAATGGAATTTCAAGGAATAGCCGTGAGTGAACTGCCAGCCCACCAGCCATGAGTGAGCTGCCAGCACATCAGGCTTGGGTGACTGAGCTGCCACCCCAAGAATCCATTTGGCCCACAATGTCCATACTGGCCCTCTGGAAACCAGTCCCTTCCGCCCACAATACCCATACTAGCACTCCAGAATGCCTCCCCCCCCCCCCCCCCCCCCCCCCTTTCCCCCAATTGGAATTGGTGGAGCGGTGGAATGTTGCGTTGGGGGACCAGCCCTCCCGTGTGAACATGGGACCCAACGGGTCCCACTTAGTCTTGTGAAATGCTGGAGTAACTCAGCGGGACAGGCAGCATCTCTGGAGAGAAGGAATGGGTGACGTTTCGCGTCAGAAGTCTAAAGATGGGTCGAAACCTGAAACGTCACCCATTCCCCCTCTCCAGAGATGCTGCCTGTCCCGCTGAGTTACTCCAGCATTTGGTGTCCATCTTCAGTGTCAACTCCTGGGTTCTAATCCTCCATCGGACTGAGGTGCGGACTCTCACCTCATAAGACCTCCGATCCAACAACAAGATAAACATGGACTCACCCTCCATCCACTTGGATTTTGAGCTGGGTAACCGTGGTAGAAGGTGCTTAGTTTAACTTTAGTTTACAGTGGGAAGATGCAGAAATGGGAATAGTCTAGGATTAAAGGGTCAACTATTCTGTCTCTTGGAGACCATGGATCTGGCCTTACATTCTTCACCCTCAGGTCCAGTTGACATCTGAGACACCTAAAGCCCAGTTGACGTGACAGAGATAAGTTGAGGCATAAATAAGAGCACGTAAGCTTGTGGTTAGGGGTAT
>NW_026576575.1:185000-187500 GCF_028641065.1 Leucoraja erinaceus
GTGTGTGTGTGTGTGTGTGTGTGTGTGTGTGTGTGTGTGTGTGTGTGTGTGTGTGTGTGTGTGTGTGTGTGTGTGTGTGTGTGTGTGTGTGTGTGTGTGTGTGTGGGTGTGTGTGTGTGTGTGTGTGTGTGTGTGTGTGTGTGTGTGTGTGTGTGTGTGTGTGGTGTGTGTGTGTGTGTGTGTGTGTGTGTGTGTGTGTGTGTGTGTGTGTGTGTGTGTGTGTGTGTGTGTGTGTGTGTGTGTGTGTGTGTGTGTGTGTGTGTGTGTGTGTGTGTGTGTGTGTGTGTGTGTGTGTGTGTGTGTGTGTGTGTGTGTGTGTGTGTGTGTGTGTGTGTGTGTGTGTGTGTGTGTGTGTGTGTTGTGTGTGTGTGTGTGTGTGTGTGTGTGTGTGTGTGTGTGTGTGTGTGTGTGTGTGTGTGTGTGTGTGTGTGTGTGTGTGTGTGTGTGTGTGTGTGTGTGTGTGTGTGTGTGTGTGTGTGTGTGTGTGTGTGTGTGTGTGTGTGTGTGTGTGTGTGTGTGTGTGTGTGTGTGTGTGTGTGTGTGTGTGTGTGTGTGTGTGTGTGTGTGTGTGTGTGTGTGTGTGTGTGTGTGTGTGTGTGTGTGTGTGTGTGTGTGTGTGTGTGTGTGTGTGTGTGTGTGTGACTGTGTGTGTGTGTGTGTGTGTGTGTGTGTGTGTGTGTGTGTGTGTGTGTGTGTGTGTGTGTGTGTGTGTGTGTGTGTGTGTGTGTGTGTGTGTGTGTGTGTGTGTGTGTGTGTGTGTGTGTGTGTGTGTGTGTGTGTGTGTGTGTGTGTGTGTGTGTGTGTGTGTGTGTGTGTGTGTGTGTGTGTGTGTGTGTGTGTGTGTGTGTGTGTGTGTGTGTGTGTGTGTGTGTGTGTGTGTGTGTGTGTGTGTGTGTGTGTGTGTGTGTGTGTGTGTGTGTGTGTGTGTGTGTGTGTGTGTGTGTGTGTGTGTGTGTGTGTGTGTGTGTGTGTGTGTGTGTGTGTGTGTGTGTGTGTGTGTGTGTGTGTGTGTGTGTGTGTGTGTGTGTGTGTGTGTGTGTGTGTGTGTGTGTGTGTGTGTGTGTGTGTGTGTGTGTGTGTGTGTGTGTGTGTGTGTGTGTGTGTGTGTGTGTGTGTGTGTGTGTGTGTGTGTGTGTGTGTGTGTGTGTGTGTGTGTGTGTGTGTGTGTGTGTGTGTGTGTGTGTGTGTGTGTGTGTGTGTGTGTGTGTGTGTGTGTGTGTGTGTGTGTGTGTGTGTGTGTGTGTGTGTGTGTGTGTGTGTGTGTGTGTGTGTGTGTGTGTGTGTGTGTGTGTGTGTGTGTGTGTGTGTGTGTGTGTGTGTGTGTGTGTGTGTGTGTGTGTGTGTGTGTGTGTGTGTGTGTGTGTGTGTGTGTGTGTGTGTGTGTGTGTGTGTGTGTGTGTGTGTGTGTGTGTGTGTGTGTGTGTGTGTGTGTGTGTGTGTGTGTGTGTGTGTGTGTGTGTGTGTGGTGTGTGTGTGTGTGTGTGTGTGTGTGTGTGTGTGTGTGTGTGTGTGTGTGTGTGTGTGTGTGTGTGTGTGTGTGTGTGTGTGTGTGTGTGTGTGTGTGTGTGTGTGTGTGTGTGTGTGTGTGTGTGTGTGTGTGTGTGTGTGTGTGTGTGTGTGTGTGTGTGTGTGTGTGTGTGTGTGTGTGTGTGTGTGTGTGTGTGTGTGTGTGTGTGTGTGTGTGTGTGTGTGTGTGTGTGTGTGTGTGTGTGTGTGTGTGTGTGTGTGTGTGTGTGTGTGTGTGTGTGTGTGTGTGTGTGTGTGTGTGTGTGTGTGTGTGTGTGTGTGTGTGTGTGTGTGTGTGTGTGTGTGTGTGTGTGTGTGTGTGTGTGTGTGTGTGTGTGTGTGTGTGTGTGTGTGGTGTGTGTGTGTGTGTGTGTGTGTGTGTGTGTGTGTGTGTGTGTGTGTGTGTGTGTGTGTGTGTGTGTGTGTGTGTGTGTGTGTGTGTGTGTGTGTGTGTGTGTGTGTGTGTGTGTGTGTGTGTGTGTGTGTGTGTGTGTGTGTGTGTGTGTGTGTGTGTGTGTGTGTGTGTGTGTGTGTGTGTGTGTGTGTGTGTGTGTGTGTGTGTGTGTGTGTGTGTGTGTGTGTGTGTGTGTGTGTGTGTGTGTGTGTGTGTGTGTGTGTGTGTGTGTGTGTGTGTGTGTGTGTGTGTGTGTGTGTGTGTGTGTGTGTGTGTGTGTGTGTGTGTGTGTGTGTGTGTGTGTGTGTGTGTGTGTGTGTGTGTGTGTGTGTGTGTGTGTGTGTGTGTGTGTGTGTGTGTGTGTGTGTGTGTGTGTGTGTGTGTGTGTGTGTGTGTGTGTGTGTGTGTGTGTGTGTGTGTGTGTGTGTGTGTGTGTGTGTGTGTGTGTGTGTGTGTGGTGTGTGTGTGTGTGTGTGTGTGTGTGTGTGTGTGTGTGTGTGTGTGTGTGTGTGTGTGTGTGTGTGTGTGTGTGTGTGTGTGTGTGTGTGTGTGTGTGTGTGTGTGTGTGTGTGTGTGTGTGTGTGTGTGTGTGTGTGTGTG
>NW_026576575.1:200000-210000 GCF_028641065.1 Leucoraja erinaceus
TCAACGGGACTTTCCCCCTCCCGTGTAAAATAGTTATTTCTTTCCAATCGACTCTTTAGTCGGGCACCCGCTACTCTCAGACACTTTGTCTTATTGAGTGCTTACTGTGGTGCGCTTACTATTCTTCCTCCCACCTTTCTCCATACATAAGACTTGCCTGTGTCTCTGCACGCAGTCTCCGGAGAAAAGCAGCCGGAAAGCAAATGTAAAAAATACTTACGTTCAGGTTTTCCTTCACTCAACGCTTAGAGGAACCACACCTCCTACCGCGGTTGCAGCGCAATGCATCTGACGAGAAGACGCGCGTGCGCCTGGACGGCCTTCTTCACGTAGTCACTCACGTGACTCCGAAGTAAAATTGAATGTTGGCCTTCATAACAAGAGGATTTCAGTATAGGAGTAAAGAGGTTCTACTGCAGTTGTATCGGGCTCTGATGAGATCACATCTGGAGTATTGTGTACAGTTTTGGTCTCCTAATTTGAGGAAGGGCATCCTTGTGATTGAGGCAGTGCAGCGTAGGCTTACGAGATTGATCCCTGGGATGGCGGGACTGTCATATGAGGAAAGATTGAAAAGACTAGGCTTGTATTCACTGGAGTTTAGAAGGATGAGGGGGTAATCTTATAGAAACATATAAAATGATAGCAGGATTATATGAGCTAGATGCAGGAAAAATGTTCCCAATGTTGGGTGAGTCCAGAACCAGGGGCCACAGTCTTAGAAAAAAGGGGAGGTCATTTAAGACTGAGGTGAGAAAAAACTTTTTCACCCAGAGAGTTGTGAATTTATGGAATTCCCTGCCACAGAGGGCAGTGGAGGCCAAATCACTGGATGGATTTAAGAGACAGTTAGATAGAGCTCTAGGGGCTAGTGGAGTCAAGGGATATGGGGAGAAGGCAGGCACGGGTTATTGATTGGGGACGATCAGCCATGATCACAATAAATGGCAGTGCGGGCTCGAAGGGCCGAATGGCCTCCTCCTGCACCTATTTTCTATGTTTTTATTTTTCTATTAACCACCCTCTGACTAAAGAAGTTCCTCCTCACCTTTCCAAAAGAGCACCCTTTAATTCTGAGGCTGTGACCTCTGGTCCTAGACTCCCACCAGTGGAAACATTCTCTCCACATCCACTCTATCTATGCCTTTCATTATTCTGTAAGTTTCAATGAGGATCCCCCACCACCCCCACCTTCTAAACTCCAGCGAGTCGAGGCCCAGGGCTGTCAAGTGGTCATCAAATGCTAACCCACTCATTCCGGGAATCATTCTTGAAAACTTCCTCTGTTCCCTCTCCAAAGCCAACACATCCTTCCTCTGATATGGGGTCCAAATCCTCTCACAATACTCCGAATGTGGCCTGACCAGCGCCTTATCGAGCCTCAGCATTACATCTCAGTTTTTGTATTCCAGCCCTCTTGATTTGCCTTCCTTATTGCTGATTCTACTTCCAAATTAACGTTCTGGGAGTCCTGTACCATTGACTCCCAAGACCCTTTGTACCTGCGATTTCTGGATTCACTCTCCATTTAGAAAATAATCAACACCTTTATTCTTATTACCAAAATGCATGACTGAGCACTTTGCTAAACTGAAGTTCATCTGCCACGTTAGACATGGGGTATTACCATACCTGTCCTTGGAATCCGGGCATAGATACATAGATACATAGACAATAGGTGCAGGAGTAGGCCAGTCGGCCCTTCGAGCCCATTCAATATGATCATGGCTGATCATCCAACTCAGTATCCCATCCCTGCCTTCTCTCCATACCCCCTGATCCCTTTAGCCACAAGGGCCACATCTAACTCCCTCTTAAATATAGCCAATGAACTGTGGCCTCAATTACCTTCTGTGGCAGAGAATTCCACAGATTCACCACTCTTTTTTTAAATTTTTATTTTTTATTTTATTAGAAGTTAATACAGCACAAAACAGTACAGTGGAACCTAATTTTAGGTGCCAGCTATGTAATACCATAATCCATTCTATGTACAACCTCTAGTTTTATGCTATGAGAAGGAAGTAAGCAAGACAAGAAAAAGAAAACAATAGAAAGAGGAAAAAGTAGAAAAATAGATGTAGAGAATAGAAAAACGTGAAGTGTGTATATAAAAAATAAAACAGGAAGAGAAAGTGGAAAGTAGAAATAGAAGAGAAGGCCCCTTAAAAGAGAATTTTTCAAATCTGTATTCGGAGATGTAGCTCTATCCGCGTCATGAACTGAAATCAGCAATCTTTACGGTACCGCTGCATCACATGATTCCAAAAAGTCGATGAAAGGAGACCAACTCCTTAAGAATTGGTCATATTTATCTATTAGTCGGAGTCTCATTTCTTCAAGGCGTGCTATGTCCATCATATTCCTAATCCACATTTTAACAGTTGGTATGGTTGTATTTTTCCAAAATTTAAGTATCAATTTCTTTCCAATTATTAACCCATAATTAAAAAAAACATTTTGATCTTTATTTAAATTGGTATCTTCTACTATTATTCCAAATATAATCCATTCCGTTTTGGGTTCTATTCTTGACTTGAAAAGCTTTGTAAATATATCAAATATATCACTCCAAAATTTATTCAACTTTGTACATCCTACAAATGAATGTGTTATATTAGCGTTTTGAAACAAACATTTATCGCATCTGGGAGAGACGTTTGGATAAAATTTATTCAACCTCGTTTTTGAATAATATAGTCTATGTAATAATTTGAATTGAATTAAATTATGTCTTGCATTAATAGAACAGTTATGTGTATTCATCAAATACTTTTCTCATCTATCCTTCGAGATCTTTATCATTAGCTCATGTACCCAATCTTCCCTTAGTGCTTCTGTTGAGGGTGATTCTCTATTTAATATATCATTATAAAAGTATGATATTATTTTTTGTGAATCAGCCTTAATATTCATTGCTTCTTCTAAAGGATCTAAAAATATAGTTTGAAATCTATGTGTATATTTCTTCATAAAGTCACATACCTGTATATATTTAAAATATTGATTATCCTTCAATTTAAATTTTAATTTTAATTGTTGAAATGATAACAATTTGCCCACTTCATACATATCCCCTACTTTCCTAATCCCCAATCCATCCCATTGTTGATATGTGTTGTCGATGAGAGAAGGTTTGAATGCGGGGTTGTTCAATAGTGGGGTTAGTACTGATAAATTATTTAATTTCAAGGATACTTTTATTTGTTTCCAAATTCTTATTATATTGTGAATAATTGGGTTCTTCTTATATATTTTACTATTCAATTTTATCGGTGAGAGCAGGACCGGTTCCACGCTCCCCTCCATTGAGTCTGTCCAAAGCAAGCGCTGTCTGCGGAGGGCGCTCAGCATCGCCAAGGACTGCTCTCACCCCAACCATGGACTGTTTACCCTCCTACCATCCGGGAGGCGCTACAGGTCTCTCCATTGCCGAACCAGCAGGTCGAGGAACAGCTTCTTTCCGGCGGCTGTCACTCTACTAAACAACGTACCTCGGTGACTGCCAATCACCACCCCCCCCCCGGACACTTATTATTTTTTTTTATTCAAATCGTTTGCTATGTCGCTCTTCAAGGGAGATGCTAAATGCATTTCGTTGTCTCTGTACTGTAAACTGACAATGACAATTAAAATTGAATCTGAATCTGAATCTGAATCTGAGGATCGTTCCTATATCGTGCGGATAGCACTCCTCTTTCTCCATTCTTATACACTCCAACTGCTGAGTGGAACTATCCAGCCAGTACATTATGTTCTTAATATGCACTGCCCAGTAGTAATACATGAAGTTAGGTAATGATAAACCCCCAACTTCTTTAGATTTGCACAAATGCTTTTGTTGAATTCTATGTGTTCTGTAATCCCATATAAAATTAGTGCTAGTGGAATCTAGTTTTTGAAAAATTATTTTGGAATATATATTGGGATCGCTTGAAACAAATATATTAATTGTGGTAAGAAAGTCATTTTTATAGCGTTAATTCTACCTATCAATGAGAGCGGAAGCGTTTTCCAAAATTTAATCGTATCATTCAGTTTATTTATTAGTGGTATAAAATTGGCACTAAATAATGATTTGTGTCTTCTCGTAATTTGAATACCCAGTTACTTGAATTTTTCTGTTGCAATTTTGAAGGGGAATTTTAGTAAGTGTCTCGAATCCTGTGGTTTTAAAGACATAATTTCGCTTTTATTCCAATTCATTCTATATCCTGAAAAAGAGCCGAATTCCTCAATTAGTGTTAATAAGGTGGGTATACTCATTTGTGTATTAGTAATATATAAAAGGATATCATCAGCATATAATGAAATTTTATTCATTGAGTCCTTAGTGTTATATCCGTGAATATCCGGGTGATTTCTAATCCTTTCGGCCAGCGGTTCTATCATAAGGGAAAATAGCAATGGTGATAAGGCACACCCTTATCCCTTGATAAGTAAAATTTTGGAGATAGCGTATTGTTAGTTAATATTCTTGCCGTAGGTCTATCATAAAGTAGTTTAATCCATCTAATAAAATTCTCTCCCGTATTAAATTTTTGGAGTACCTTGTATAAATACTGCCATTCTACTTGATCAAATGCCTTCTCTGCATCCAGCGTGACAACTGAAATATCTTCATTGTCCTCATTGTGAGAGTACATTATATTGAAAAGCCTTCTCAAATTATTAAATGATTGTCTTTTGGGTATAAATTCCGTTTGATCCGTATTTATTAAATTGTTAATATAATTATTTAGCCTTCTAGCTAGAATCTTTGCTAAAATTTTCTGATCCGTATTTAGAAGTGCAATAGCTCTATAAGAACCCGGTTCATCTAAATCTTTATCTTTTTTGGTATAAGCGTTATTGTTGCTTCTGCTAGGGTTTCTGGTAGTTTATTTTCAGTATAAGCCTGCATGTATAAATTGAATAATCTTGGTACGATTGACTACTGAAATCTTTTATAAAATTCATTACTAAAACCGTCTGGTCCTGGGGTCTTCCCATTTTTCAGTGAGTTTATTATTTGTTTTATTCCTTCACTGGTAATCCGTGCTCCTAATTGCTCTTGTTCTAAACTATCCAATTTTGGGAGCTTGCAATTATCTAAAAAATTTGTAATTTTACTTACATCTGTCTTTATTTTAGATGTATACAAATTATGATAAAATTGGGCAAACCTCTTATTAATATCCTTAGGCAATGTTAGAAACTCACCCTTATCCGATTTAATTTTAGTAATAGTTTTTTCCTTTTCTCGTTGCTTCAGTTGCCTCGCAAGTAGTTTATGTGGCTTATC
Source organism: Leucoraja erinaceus (assembly GCF_028641065.1). NCBI lineage: Eukaryota > Metazoa > Chordata > Chondrichthyes > Rajiformes > Rajidae > Leucoraja > Leucoraja erinaceus. The sequence continues at coordinate 205,285 of NW_026576575.1, forward strand.
CCCAAATTCAAAGTGTGCTTGTTTTGTAATTTGGAATAATCTTATTACTCTAGCCGATAGTATTCTATTGACTTTATATTTCAATAAAGTTATCTTATTATGTTTATTTATGGTTGCGTCAGTTGCATTGTCCAGTTCAAGTAATTTTATTTTCTGTTCTATCCGCTGAAGTTCTCTTTTATTTTCCTTATTTTTAAAACTTTGGTAAGAGATTATGACACCGTGAATATATGCCTTGAAGGTTTCCCATAATAGCGGTGCAGAAATACCCGGCGTGTCATTTATTTCAAAAAAAAGTTTTGTTTATTCTTTTATATACTCATAACCCTGCGGGTTATTTAATATGTGTGCATTGAATCTCCAAAAAGGTTTTATACTCGGCATTCCCTCAATTTTAAGTATAAAAGTCAATGGTGAGTGATCAGAAATAATACTATTATGATATGATGGTTTATTCGTATACGGGATCAATTTTGTGTCCAATAAGAAATAGTCAATTCGCGAATAAGTTTTGTGAACTGATGAATAAAATGAGTATTCCCTACCACTTGGATTTGCTATTCTCCAGACATCAGCTATGTTATTATTTTTTATATAAGTATTTAAAAATTCACAGGTCTTAGTTTTAACAAGACGCTTCCCTAGCTTTATTGATTTATCTAAGTATGGGTCTATAACACAGTTGAAATCTCCCCCCATTATTATATTTTGAAAATTATACTCTGCGATTTTACTTCGGAGTGACGTGAGGGACTCCATGAAAGAAGCCCGCTACTGCGCATGCGTGTCATATCGCATACACGCATTGAACGAGTCAGAAGTGGGAGACGACGTCTCCCTAGAGAGAAAGGCAAAGAAGCAGGTAAGAGACTGCAAAATATTTTCCACTTACCTTGCAGGTAGGAAATACAAGAAGCTGCAGGAGCTGGAGAGGGACTGCAGAAATATTGCAGCCAGAACCAGCCAGCAGCAGCCGTTAGTGCGAATCCTCCGGAGAGGATTCCCAAACGGCTATTTTTAGCACAGAACAGCTGTGCCCGACGTCGCTCCCCGCACCGGCAAGATTGACTGTTGCCGGGCGGGAAACAAAGCTACACGGCCCGGGGAGTTTCTAGACCAAGTTGGGTCTATTTTTAGATGCAGTCGTTAGGCGCTCCGCAGCTGATTGAAGCAGCTGCACCACCCGGGGAGAGAGAGAGAGCCGACATCGGGGACAGCAGCCCATGGACCTGCGCTACGGGGTCCGTGGGGCTGCGGGAGGAAGGACGTTCCTCCGAAAACGGCAGGCTGAAAACCAGTACAGGTAAGAACAAATTTCCCTTACCTTTTTGGTGTTTTTCCAGACGTGCTTGCTGTATTCTGAAGAGACTGGTGTGTTGCTGAACAGCAGGGAGCCAGCTAAGGACGTCAGGGCACAGCCACAGGTCGTTACTGGTGTGATGCTGAACAGCAGGGAGCCAGCTGCTGATGTCAGTATAGAGCTGAAGGGCTGTTGTTTAATGACCAGCAGCAGCCAGCAATAAATGTCGGCACCAGCATCTCCCAGATGGGAGCGAGTGCCAAACTTCACCCTAAATGGGTAGAGGTGCCCATGAGTACCAGGACCATGGGGAACGGTCCAGTGCCCGTAGGCATGGGGACGGGCTGTGGGATATACCGCGTGCGACTAGTGCCCGAGAGCACCAAGGTCGGCAGGAGCGGTCCCATATATTAAGCACCCGCGACGACTAGTGCCCGAGAGCATGTAAGTCGGCTGGAGCGGTTTGCTGGAGTAAAATTCTCCATAGTGGCAGGCTCCGGGATTGGCGGATAGCCACAGTGGGCAAATAATATAAGTCCCACAGCAGTTTCCCATATGGGCTGCATGAAATGTCGGACGCCTCTGAGGAGGGTATGGAAGGTCTGACGGGGTAAAGCCTGAGCAGGTGATGGAGCCACTGTCCCCTATTGAAGGGGGGGGAAAACAACCTGCCGAACATGATGAGCAGTACTGCCAGCAGAACTCACGGAGAATGATTTCGAGAGGATGGCTGTGAGTATTGAAGGACTGTGAGTCCACCCATTAACTTCAAGCTAATAGTTTGCTGAAGTGTTGGCAAGGGTTCTATACCCCGGGAATATTGTGGTGCTCTCAATGTAGCCATTGTTACAGGTGCATTTGCAGACGTGTTGGGAAGGCCGTAATACTCTGAAAGGTCTCATGGCGGGCATACAGCTTTGGCCCGCATGTTTTTTTAAAAAAGGTGTACAAAATTAGTGACCTTAAGGATGCCATTAGCACTATTTTTTGAAATGTGTAGTTGAAGGGCCATTCAGCCAGCTCTAGACCCTACTTCGCTATACTATGTGAGCAAAGGGCTATAGACCCCGTTATTTGGGGGGGGGGGGGAGACCTGTCTAAACAGGTAAAGAATTGGCGTGGTGGCTTGACTTTGGGGCTGATTAAAGCATCCAAAGGATTTCTGGGGAAGACATTAACCTTATGTGCATCCTAAGAGAGGTAGTGTGTTTTTGTAATTATACTACAAAGAATTGGGCAGAGGTACCCAGCAGCAGCGTCCTGTTTAGGGTTTGGCCGGGACGACCACTGTGGAGATGAAAACTAACATTAACCTTTAGGCTCTCCACAACCGCATATGAAACCAAGGAAAATAACTTGGTTACCACCAATAACCATGGAGGTAGGTGAATTTGGGGCTCCAGTATTAATAGGGAGCACGGAAGTTGGGGGGATATTGCAACTTCATGTTGATGCTTGGTGTAATATATCCATGGACAGATATATCCTTAGCAGTTTTAAGGGATATCTGATAGAGTTCTACATGAACAAAACCCTCCAGTACATAACCGGATAGATATACATGCTGGTATGAAATAAACTAAACCTGAACAACAGGATTTGTCTCAAACATCTTTATTAGAAATAAGAAAGATGGGGGATGCCGTATTATTATGGATTATCAATACTTCACAATGTTGTGCAATATATTCATTTTAAAAATGGATATGTTTAGCAGTGCAAAGATTTAGTGTGCAACAGGCTAGTCTATGGGAAGTATTAATTTAAGATCCTTGCTATTCAATATCAAACTGGGGGAAAAATTTTAAACCAGTGTTGGGACTGCTGCAACACCAAAATCATAGAATTATGGTATAGTTGGATGATATCCTTATTGTGGGAATAACTTAGGAATCGGCATGTTAGGCAGTGGTTGCCACTAATCAATTGTTTGTGCAGCTGGGATGCATTGTCCAGCCACTTAAGTCAAAATTGACACCATTAACACATTTAATATGTTAATGACTTACTAATATGGAAAGCCACAGAGGTCAACTCGGCTGTGCTATTACAAACAGATGCCAGTGCAATTGGTTATGGTACAACTGATACCATCTCGAGCTATGGGGGAGATGGAATATATAAGAAGCTAACCTACATAACACTAAGGGTTAGAAATGTTAAGTGCATTTCATGGGCAAAAATCTTATTGCTCAGGAATGAAACTGCAGCATGGTAGATGGTAGATAGATAATACCTCGGTGATGGCATATTTAAGTCATATGGGTGGAAAGATATCACCAGCTTGTGATGAATTGGCAAATTAAACTTGGGAATGGTGTGTCCAAAGGAATATTTGGTTATGGGCTACGTATCTACCAGGGATACTAAATCAGTGGCAGACACCAGGCCACGAAAAATTATTGGAAGTACTACTAAATGGAAGTTGGATAGATGGTATTTGCTAAAATCAGTAAAGTAGGTAAGGCCGGATATTAGAATTGTATCCGGGGTTAAATCACCAGTTACCGAGGGTACCAGATACCAGATCCTGAGGCAGAAGCTACAGATGCTGTTTCACTGCACTAGGGGAGGGGTTTTTCATTTATGTATTACCTCCTTGTCTATTTATAAATTTGGGGTACGAAGGGACATTCAACAGGAATCGGCATTGGGGATGTCTTAGTACCTGATTGGCTTACCCAACTATGGTTTTCCGGGGTACAAGACATGGTGCTGGAACTATGTATAACGGTAGACGTAGTCCTAAGTTGCTGGTGCATCCAGTAACTGAGGATAGCTATCCATGTCATAGAAAATATTGATTTAGTAGGTTGTAGACTCTAAAACACCGCTATGGGACATGGGGCTATCAAAAGAACTGTGGACATGATCACAGCAGCACGAAGAAGGTCTACTCTATAACAGTATTTAGGTCATATTAAAATGGACTAATTACTGCCATGATAACTTTCTGGACCACAGAAATAAGGATGTTCCGGGGGTGCTACAGTTGCTTACCAGCCTGCAATATGGAGGACTGTGTTTCAGCACTGTGAATAATGCCGAAAGTGCATTGTCAAGTTATTAATGGCAAGAAACAGTAAGATAACTATATTTGGAATGTAAGTGTGGCTTTGATCTTGCTAAGGAATTGGTCGCCGGGTACTGCATTAAATCTGGATAACTAACTAGAAATGGAATGCTGATAGCGCTAGTCACAGTGCATAAGCTCCAGTTATTGCTAAAAGTAAGACTGGATGGCTTCACTATTGCGGCACGAAGATTGGGGTTTGTGATCCAGGACCGTATTATTAAACAAAATAGGCCAGGATTAGCGGGGCAGGTCATAGAATTGATGGCCTACCCGGAGGACAATGCCTCTGTATAGTAAAGTATGGTTTTGTTATACAGTAAGGAAATAAGGCTATCAGAGG
>NW_026576575.1:215000-222500 GCF_028641065.1 Leucoraja erinaceus
TGTGTTTAATGCAAAATTACCGCTCATTCCATGACTTCAGCTTCGTGGAGAGGTGGCGCTGAGTGCGTAATTTCCGCTTGGTGGAGAGGTTGCGCTGAGTGTGGAAGGCCCACTGTGAAGACGCCACCCTGAACCGTTTGAGTAATTCAAGACAGCTTATTGCCATGTATATGGTGAGTGTGTTTGTTGAATGTTATTTAAAGCACGTTTTTGCTGTAGCAGCAGCTGTAGAGGAGTGTTTCAGAGTACAAATGGCTTTAAACTTTTTAATCATTCGGTTTAGACACAACTGTGTTCTCATTTTCAAACTTCTTACATAGAGTATATGGTTAGTAACAGGATTCAGTATGCTTACCACTTTCTGAAATTACTTGGCATTTCAGTATTGGTGCTATGTGTGTGTGTGTGTCTATGTGTGTGTGTGTGTATCTGTGTGTGGGGGGGGGGGGGGGGTGAAGGGAGGAGGGGTGACTGAGTGAACTGCCAGTGTACCAGCCATGAGTGGCTGCATTGCCAGCCCACCAGCCATGAGTAAGTGAACTGCCAGCTCACCAGCCATGACTCACTGAACTGCCAGCCCAATAATCCATTCAGTCCACCCTCTCCCCCTTCTCTCACACAGAGTCTGTAACCTGTTTTCTCAGCTGCCAGCCTGCCAGACCAGGTTCAAAGTAACATTACCAAATTCAAAGTAACATTAGCAAATTTGCAGAAGACACGAAGCTGGGTGTCCGTATGAACTGTGAGGAGGATGCTGTGAGAATGCAGGGTGACTTGGCCAGGTTGGGGGAGTGGGCAGATGCATGGCAGATGAAGTTTAATGTGGATAAATATGAGGCTATCCACTTTGGTAGCAAAAACAGGAAGGGTGATTACAATCTAAATGGTGTCAAGTTGGGAAAAGGGGAAGTACAACGGGATCTGGGGGTCCTTGTACATCAGTCAATGAAAGTAAGCATGCAGGTACAGCAGGCAGTGATGAAAGCGAATGGCATGTTGGCCTTTATAACAAGAGGAATCGAATATAGGAGCAAAGAGGTCCTTCTGCAGTTGTACAGAGCCCTAGTGAGACCACACCTGGAATATTGTGTGCAGTTTTGAGGATCTCATTGAAACATATAAGATTGTTAAGGGCTTGGACACGCTAGAGGCAGGAAACATGTTCCCGATGTTGGGGGAGTCCAGAACCAGGGGCCAAAGTTTAAGAATAAGGAGTAAGCCATTTAAAACGGAGGCGAGGAAACACTTTTTCTCACAGAGAGTTGTGAGTCTGTGGAATTCACTGCCTCAGGTGGAGGCCGGTTCTCTGGATACTTTCAAGAGAGAGCTAGATAGGGCTCTTAAGGACAGCGGAGTCAGGGGATATGGGGAGAAGGCAGGAACGGGGCACTGATTGTGGATGATCAGCCATGATCACATTGAATGGCGGTGCTGGCTCGATGGGCCGAATGGCCCACTCCTGCACCTATTGTCTATTGTCTATAAACCTGCAGACGCCGGTTTAAACCGAAGACGCACACAGAATGCTGGAGCAACTCAGCGGGACAGGCAGCATCTCTGGAGAGAAGGAATAGGTGACATTTCAGGTCGAGACCCTTCTGTGGACCTTTAGTTTTGTTGTGGTGAAGACCAAATTGGCTTCAATGGAGTAACCTGCCTTCAAGCTCCATGTCGCTGGGTGACTGCGCGGGTTTTTGTTCCTTCTTCCCAGTCTCGCTCAGTTCCAGATCATTCATGAGTTTTTCAGCCTCTACATCAGCACCGGCTGCGATTTTAATCTTCATTTTCTCCTTCATCTTGATCTCTATCGCCTTCTCCAGCTTCCTCTTGTACTTGGTCTTGTAATAGCCATCCAGCGTGCAGCCGCCCCACTTGAATGTAGGAAGGATGTAAAGTATCACCAGTAAACACACGCTCCCCGCCAACAATATGCCACCAATTTCCTGTTGTAGAAAGTCACAGAGTCATAGAGTGATACAGTGTGGAAACAGGCCCTTCAGCCCAACGTGCCCACACCGGCCAACATGCCCCACTAGTCATAGAGTGATACAGTGTGGAAACAGGCCCTTCAGCCCAACTTGCCCACACCGGCCAACATGTCCCAGCTACACTAGTCCCACCTGCCTGCGCTTGGTCCATATCCCTCCAGACCTGTCCTATCCATGTACCTGCCTAACTGTTCCTTAAACGTTGGGATAGTCCCAGCCTCAACTAGCTGCTCATTCCATACACCCACCCTGTGTGAAAAAGTTACTTATCATATTCTGATTATTTTTTTCTCCTTTAGCTTAAACCTATGTCCTCTGGTCCTCGATTCACCTACTCTGAGCAAAACGCAGATGTAATCAGAGTCCTACAGCAGCGGACCAGGCCCAGGAAACATGTTTCCGATGTTGGGGAAGTTGGGGGAGTCAAGAACCAGGGGCCACTCTTTAAGAATTTAGGTAAGCCATTTAGAACGGAAACGAGGAAACACTTTTTCACCCAGAGAGTTGTGAGTCTGTGGATTTCTCTGCCTCAGAGGGCGGTGGAGGCCGGTTCTCTGGATGCTTTCAAGAGAGAGTTAGATAGGGGTCTTAAAGATAGCGGAGTCAGGGGATATGGGGAGAAGGCAGGAACGGGGTACTAATTGGGGATGATCCACATATCCCCTGACTCCACTATTTTTAAGAGCCCTATCTAGCTCTCTCTTCCAGAGAACTTGCCTCCACCGCCCTCTGAGGCAGAGAATTCCACAGACTCACAACTCTCTGGGTGAAAAAGTGTTTCCTCATCTCAGTTCTAAATGGCCTACTCCTTAGTCTTAAACTGTGTGTGGCCCCCGGTTCTGGGCTCCCCCAACATCGGGAACATGTGTCCTGTCTCTAATGTGTCCAAACCCTTAACAATCGTATATGTTTCAATGAGATGCCCTCTCATCCTTCTGAACTCCAGAGTGTACAAGCCCAGCCGCTCCATTCTCTCAGCATATGACAGTCCCGCCATCCCGGGAATTAACCTTGTAAACCTACGCTGCACTCGCTCAAATTAGGGGACCAAAACTGCACACAATACTCCAGGTGTGGTCTCACTAGGGCTCTGTACAACTGCAGTTTTCACACCTTACACTTCCATCTCTCTAGACTCCCTCTGCGCTGACTCTCAGTCTGAAGAAGGGTCTCGACCCGAAACGTCACCCATTCCTTCTCTCCAGAGATGCTGACTAACCCCCCCCCCGCCTCTCTACGTGGCACGGTGGCGCAGCGGTAGAGTTGCTGCCTCACAGCACCAGAGGCCCGGGTTCGATCCCGACTAATGCCATCTGGGACTATCTCGCCTCTAAAGAGGAACTCAAAATTAGCGACTTCTGACAGTTCTCATTCTCTCTGGTGCCGTATAGGAAGCGGCTCCGTTTACAGGAAGTGATGTCTGCATTGTTATTTAGTTTAGTTTAGAGACACAGCGTGGAAACAGGCCATTCGGCCCCACCAAGTCCGTGCCGACCAGTGATCCCCGCGCACTAACACTATCCCACACACACACGCACACGCGAGCGGGGGGACATTTTTTACATTTACACCAAGCCTAATAACTTACAAGTCTGTACGCCGATGGAGTATGGGAGGAAACCGGAGCACCCGGAGAAAACCCTCGCGGGTCACACGGAGAACTTGCAAACTCCGTACAGACAGCACCTGGGGCCGGGATCGAACCCGCTGCGCCAATGCCTCAATCACACGATTCAACTCAAAAGGGGATCGGCATGGTGGCGCAGCGGGTAGAGTTGCTGCCTCACAGCGCCAGAGACACGGGTTCGATCCCGGCCATGGGTGCTGTCTGTACGGAGTTTGCACGTTCTCCCCGTGAAACCACGTCGGTTTCCTCCCACACTCCAAAGACGCACAGGTCTGTAGGTAATCTGGGCTTGGTGTAAAGGGCCTGTCCCACCAGCATGCAATTGCATGCGTCTAGCGCGACCAAACGTGGTCGCTTGAGGCGTGCGGGCCGCGCGGGGCCGGTCGCACTTCGATCGCCGGAGGCGTGTGTAGTTGTGCGGGGCTGGCTCGGAAAAACCTTGCACTGTCCGAAAATCCCGCGCGACAACGGCCTGTCGGCCCGCAGGCGCCTCGACGTCTTGCCGCCTCCTGCCCCGCTGATTGGTGAGTATGATGTCGGGACGACGAGCCCCGACCTGCCCCCGCGCGGCCCGTACGCCTAAAGCAACCACGTTTGGTCACGCCAGACGCATGCAGTCGCATGCTGGTGGGACAGGACTGCCCCTTTTAAGTGTAAATTGTCCCTCGTGTGTGTGGGACAGTGTTGGCGTGCGGGGATCGCCGGTCGGCGCGGACTCGGTGGGCATTTCCGCGCTGTATCTCTAAACTAGACTCACCCACGATTGGAGGCAGCGGCGACTCAGTTGGAGCGTAGGATTGTGCTTGCAAATCTCCTTGCAGCTTTGGGTGTAGCCTGGCACGCTGCCTGGTTCCTGCCGTAGCAGCAGAAGGATGATCCACGTGGCGTGGGGGCATGAATGCTTTCAGCAGGGTGATCAGCATGAAATGACATTGCTTCCAGCAACAGCAGGCGCAAGCCGTGGCTTCTTGAGACTACCCGTGCTGTCTGTAGCCCGTCCAGCACTTCAGCAGCTTCCGTGAATCCGGTAAGGCCATCAGACTGACCATGAAGAGGATGACCGACGGAGACCGCAAACACGACGACGACGTGGCCTCTGTTCAGCTCCGGGTCGCAGGGGCAAGGTCTGGTTTTGTCCAGTAAAGTCTCAAGACCGAACAGGACCCCTGCCAGCGCCGCGTTGCCGGCCACATTCAGCGCGGTGGGGAATGCAACTTTCAAACTTTTGAACGCTCCCAGAATCTTGGGGACGCTTGCCATGACTCTCGGTGGGACCGGTTTACGGGGTTTAAAATAAAATTAAAAAAAAATTCCGACCCGAACCAGCCACTAGACCCTCTCTCTTCCACCACAAACACAGCCCGACCAGCTGGGACCTCCAGCAGTTTCAACACAGTCTCTAAACAGCGCAAGAGTTGGTGTCTGGCCCGTCTAGAGGAGGTCTTTAAGAGGTCTTAACGGGGGCAACTTCCCGTTCACAGGTTCCAGGAGTAGATTTAGGCCATTCGGCCCATCCACTCCGCCATTCTACCATGGCTGATCTAATGTGTCCAAAGATGAGGATGGTGGGGTGTGAAGTGCAGCCAGAAGGGCAAAGGAGAAGCCCCTTTAGATACTGGACCAGGGGCTGCAGCCTCATGCACTACATGTACACTTGGTACACAGACTCTCCCAGCCCGCAACAGCAGCAGGCGGCTGGCGAGACTGTGAATGGGGAGAGAAACAGATTGCAGGGGACTCCTCGATGCAGTACCCCCCACCCCAGGTCCCCGATGTAGAGAGGGAGATCCCTGCGTAGAGGGACCCCCACACACACTCTGTGCCTGCATTTCACTGTGGGTGGGTGGGGAGGAGGGTGGGAGACTTTATTTGATTATCCACCATACTATTTTCTTATAGAACATTGATTTGTTTGACCAAGATTGACAGGGGAAGATTTACCGTCTGTGTCAGAAGTACAACTCAATTCACAATAACAGGATGTGTGCTCGCTCGCATGCCCCTAACCACAAGCTTACAAGCTTTTAATTATACCTCAACTTATCTCTGTCACGTCAACTGGGCTTTCGGTGTCCCAGATGTCAACTGGACCTGAGGGCAAAGAATATAAGGCCAGTCAAGTCCGATCAAAGATAGTCCGAGGGTCTCCAATGAGGTAGATGGGAGGTCAGGGCCGCTCTCTAGTTGGTGATGGGATAGAAACATAAACATAGACAATAGGTGCAGGAGTAGGCCATTCAGCCCTTCGAGCCTGCACCGCCATTCAATATGATCATGGCTGATCATCCAACTCAGTATCCTGTACCTGTCTTCTCTCCATACCCCCTGATCCCTTTAGCCACAAGGGCCACATCTAACTCCCTTAAATATAGCCAATGAAGGGCCTCAACTACCTTATGTGGCAGAGAATTGCACAGATTCACCACTCTCTGTGTGAAAAATGTTTTTCTCATCTCGGTCCTAAAGGATTTCTCCCTTATCCTTAAACTGTGACCCCTTGTCCTGGACTTCCCCAACATCGGGAAAAATCTTCCTGCATCTAGCCTGTCCAACCCCTGATAACAGCTGGGAAGAAACTGTTCCAAAATCTGGAGGTGTGCGTTTTCACACTTCTGTGCCTCTTGCTTGATGGGAGAGGGGAAATGGGGTGAGACTTGACCGTGATTTTGCTGCTGGCCTTGCCAAGGCAGCGTGAGGTGTAGATGGAGTCAATGGAATGAAGGAGACAGAGAACAGCTACATCTTTCCCTCGACTGGAGTAACGTGGAGGGATTAAACACAGCATGGAAACTTGTAGTTACAGATGGAGAGCGACTTGTGTTGTGGGCATTGCCATCAATTCAGTTGCACTGTGCAGGAAGGAACTGCAGATGCTGGTTTAAACCAAAGATAAACACAAGGCGCTGGAGTAACTCAGCGGGACAGGCAGCATCTCTGGAGAGAAGGAATGGGTCACATTTTGGGTCAGAACCCTTCTTCAAACCAACCTACAAATCTGTCCATCTTTGGAGAGTGGGAGGAAGCCCGAGCACCCGGAGGAAACCCACGCGGTCCCAGGGAGAACGTACAAACTCCTTACAAGCAGCACCAGGAGTCAGGATCTAACCTGGGTCTCTGGCGCTGTGAGGCAGCAACTCTACCGCTGCACCACCGTGCCACATTCCTGTATCAGTTTCTCCAGAGATGCTTGTCTGACCCGCAGAGTTACTCCTAGCTTTTTGTATCTACCTTCAGTTGTACTGGACCAGGGGATGGAAAGGAGTAGACCAGGGAACCTGGAAAACACAGCGAATGAGAGGAAGTGAATGTGAGTGAGTTTGCCTTTCTCGCAGCAGAGACAAGTTGACACATACATAAACTCAGCGCGTAGGCATGTGGTTAAGGGTGTGTCTGCACATATACATTCTGTAGTGAATTGAGTTGTACTTTACTGGATGTTACAAGAGAGAGTAAGATTTTAGCTCTAAGGCCAAACGGAATCAAGGGACATGGGGGAACAGCAGGAACGGGGTACTGATTTGGGATCAGTCTGAAGAAACATACATAGAAAATAGGTGCAGGAGTAGAGGCCATTCGGCCCTTCGAGCCTGCACCGCCATTCAATATGATCATGGCTGATCATCCAACTCAGTATCCCATCCTTGCCTTCTCTCCATACCCCCTGATCCCTTTAGCCACTAGGGCCACATCTAACTCCCTCTTAAATATAGCCAATGAACTGTGGCCTCAACTACCTTCTGTGGCACAGAATTTTAAGAATAAGGTGTGTCATTTAAAACGGAGGCGAGGAAATACTTTTTCACCCAGAGAGTTGTGAGTCTGTGGAATTCTCTGCCTCAGAGGACGGTGGAGGCTGGTTCTCTGGATGCTTTCAATAGGGGCTCT
>NW_026576575.1:235000-257500 GCF_028641065.1 Leucoraja erinaceus
GACAGTACCCGTGGTATGGATCGAACCCGGGTCTCTGGCGCTCTGAGGCAGTTACTCTACCGCTGTGCCACCGAGCCACCCAAATGCGAGAGTCTAGGGCCAGAGGGCTTAGCTACAGAATCAAAGGACACTCCTTTAGGAAATAGATGAGGAGGAATTTCTTTAGTTAGAGGTTGGTGAATCTGTGTAATTCATTGCCACAGAAGGCTGGGGAGGCCAAAAAAATCAGTAGACATGTTTAAGGCAGAGGTAGATAGATTATTGATGAGTACAGGTGTCAAGGGGTTATGGGGAGAAGGCAGGAGAATGGGGTTAGGAGGGAGAGATAGATCAGCCACGATTGAAGGGCGGAGTGGACTTGATTGGCGGAGTGGCCTAATTCTGCTCCCATCACTGATGAAGGACGGGCTATACACAGTGAAGGATTGTCGGTAGGCGGGAATGGGAGGGAGCTGGAGAAGCAAGGGCCACGCAGCGACCATGGAGTCTCACCTTGTTGGCTCTGGGCATCTTGGGCAGCACCGTGGCCCCGCAGCATTGCAGGATAGTGGCCATCTGGCTGGGGTCTGGCTGCACACCTGGCGTCACGTGGATCCGGTAATCCTGGCGGGATGAGAGAGACACTAATGAATACCAGCTTGCGGAAAGAGCCTCGGAAAAGCAGTTTCAACTCTGGAAAATACTATCAGCGGGCTTGTCGAGATATTGGCCATAGTCGTGCAGCGTGAAAACAGGCCCTTCGGCCCAAATGCTCCATGCTGGCCGGGTGGAGTTGCTGAATCACAGCGCCAAGGGACCCAGGTTCGATCCTGACCACAGGTGCTGTCTGCACTGAGTTTGTACGTGGGTTTTCTCCGGGTGCTCCGGTCTCCTCCCACACTCCAATGACGTGCAGGATTGTAGGTTAATTGGCTTTGGTAAATTTATAAATTGTCCCTAGTGTGGGTTGGTCAGTGTTCATCTGCGGGGATCGCTGGTCGACATGGACGGTGGGCTGAAGGGCCTGTTTCTGTGCTGAATCTCTAAGCTGGGATGCCCATCTACGCCAGTGCCATCTGCTTGCATTTGACTCTCATCCCTACCTTGCCATCAGGCAGCACGGTGGCACAGCGCCAGTGTTGCTGCCTTACAGCGCCAGAGACCCGGGTTTGAATTAAACTACGGGTGCAGTCTGTACGGAGTTTGCATGTTCTCTCTGCCCCTTCAGACCCCCTCTGTGATTCTTACTGCTCCCCGACCATGTTTGAAGCCAGACTATTATTCATTTGTTCTTTGTACCGTCTATACCTCTCCTTTCCCTCTCCCTTGACTCTCAGTCTGAAGAAGGGTCTCGACCCGGAACATCACTTAGTCTCTCTCTCCAGGGATGCTGTTTGAGCCGCTGAGTTACTCCAGCTTTTAGTGTCTATCTTCGGTGTAAACCAGCATCTGCAGTTTCTCCCTGCGGCTATAACTCATGAACTCCCTATAACTGGGAGATACCCGCCGGAAGGCTGGGCCTACCCACTGTGGATAGAGGGCCCAGAGGAACCCACCTGGAGGGCCGGCGAGCAGGCCGGCTGGAGGCCTTGTAGCAGCCTGGGGCTCGACTGGACCGGGTGCCGATCCAAGAGGCCGAGGATGTGGACTACAGCGGCGGAGGTCACCACGGCTACGCTTGGCCAGGCCGACCCTGCGACGGACCTTCACGGTCTAATGAAGATCCCTGCACTTACAACAACTGGGGCTGTTGTGGAAACAGGCCCTTCAGCCCAACATGCCCACACCGGCCAACAATGTCCCAGCTACACTAGTCATAGAGTGATACAGTGTGGAAACAGGCCCTTCAGCCCAACTTGCCCACACCGGCCAACATGTCCCAGCTACACTAGTCATAGAGTGATACAGTGTGGAAACAGGCCCTTCAGCCCAACTTGCCCACACCGGCCAACATGTCCCAGCTACACTACTTATAGAGTGATCCCTCCAAACCTGTCCTATCCATGTACCTGTCTGTTTCTTAAACATTGGGATAGTCCCAGCCTCAACCACCTCCTCTGGCAGCTTGTTCCATACACCCACCACCCTTTGTGTGAAAAAGATACCCCTCAGATTCCTATTAAATCTTTTCCACTGCACCTTAACCCTATGTCCTCTGGTCCTCGATTCCCCTACTCTGGGCAAGAGACTGTGCATTGATCCCATCTATTCCTCTCATGATTTTATACACCTCAATAGTACCACTGGGTGGCGCCGTCAGCGATGGCAGCCTCGCCAACAGTCTGTCTGTCTTTTCATCTTTTTTGTTATTTTTAGTCTGTTTTAAAAGTTTGTGTTAATGTTCTCTGGTTTGTTTTATGTGTGTGGGGGGGGGAGAGGAGGGGTCGGGGGAAACTGTTTTTCAGTCTCTTACCTTGCCAGAGATGCGATTGTTTTCCGCATCGTATCTCCGGTCGCTCTGCAGCCTAACATCATGGGGCTGGCGGCCTTGCTCCAGACTGACTTTGAGCCCCACAGTGGGGCGTACACTTACCATCGGAGCCTGCGATCCCTTGCCTGGGATCGATGCTCCAACCGCGGCCTGCGGATTTCACCATCGAGGAGCTCACAGTCTCGGGTAGAGACCGATGTCGGGAACCTCCAAAGTCACAGACGGTTCGACCAGCCCCGATCCGGGGTCCGATTGCCAGGCGCGGGGGGAGCTGAGATTTCTTCCCGAAGCAGGAGCTTGATTGCCCCGACGCGGAGGACCCGAACACCAGCTACGGGAGCCAAGATCGCCCCGTCAATGGAAGGCTTGGGACCCCAACAAAACAGGGAAGAGAGATTGAACTTTTTTTCACCTTCCATCACAGTGAGGAATGTGGAGGAGTCACTGTGGTGGATGTTTATGTTAAAATGTATTTTGTGTGTTTGTTGCTTTTTATTGGTTTGACTGTAAGGCAAATTCCTTGTATGTTGCAAAACATACTTGGCTAATAAAGTATGATGATTATGATATCACCCCTCATCTTCCTGCGCTCCAATGAATAGAGTCCCAGCCTACTGCTGTATACCAGCACTGTGCCTGAGATGCTTATCTAAGATGTATCGAAGACCTTGTGTACAGTACACAAAAAAGCTGGAGAAACTCAGCGGGTGCAGCAGCATCTATGGAGCGAGGGAAATAGGCAACGTTTCGGGCCGAAACCCTTCTTCAGTGTTTAGTTTAGCTCAGAGATACCCTTCGGGCCACCATGTCCGCAACAACCAACGATCCCCGTACACCAACACACACTAGGAACAATTTAGTTAGACCAAGCCAATTAACCTTCAAACCTGTACGTCTTTGGGATGTGGGAGGAAACCAAAGATCTTTGAGGAAACCGATAAAGGTCACGGGGAGAACGTACAAACTCCATGCAGACAGTCTCCGGTGCTGCAAGCACTGTTATGCCCCTGTCCCACTTTGGAAACCTGAACGGAAACCTCTGGAGACTTTGCGCCCCACCCAAGGTTTCCGTGCGGTTCCCGGAGGTTTTTGTCAGTCTTCCTACCTGCTTCCACTACCTGCAACCTCCGGCAACCACCTGCAACCTCCGGGAACCGCACGGAAACTTTGGGTGGGGCCCAAAGTCTCCAGAGGTTTCCGTTTAAGTTTCCTAAGTGGGACAGCCCCATAAAATAAGACAGCAACTCCACCGCTTTCCACCTAGCGATACCTGTACTGAACTGTGTAGGACCAATTAATTTAACTGCACCCCGGTAACGTGCCATAGCCACAGCGAGCTGGCTCACCTGCAACAGCCTCTGCTCCTTGGCCTTGTGAATGGAGTCGCGCAGACTGAAGTTGAACTTCTGCTCTTGCTCGCGGTCACCCAGCAAGAAGCTGCGGGGGGAGAGGAAGTAGCGGTTCCTCCCGCTCTTCTCCGGGCCCAGCGGGTCGATCGGAAAAACAAGGGCCCCAATGGCAAGTGAGAACACACAATAACGCAAGCCCAGCGAACAAAACTAACCAAAGACGGCACCCTGCAAACGTGGACGCGGGGAGGACGTTTCCACTGGTGGGAGAGTCGAGGACCAGAGGTCACAGCCTCAGAATTAAAGGGTGCTCTTTTAGAAGGGGGAGGAGGAATTTCTTGTCAGAGGGTGGTGAATCTGTGGAACTCATTGCTACAGAAGGCTGTGGAGGCCTAGTCAGTAGATATTTTTAAGGCAGAGATAGACAAATTCTTGATTAGAACAGGTGTCAGGAGTTATGGGGAGAAGGCAGGAGAATGGGGTTGAGAGAGAGAGAGAGATAGATCAGGAGATGGGGGTTAGGAGAGAGAGAGATGATTGAATGGCGTAGGCTTGATGGGCCAAATGGGCGAATTCTGCTCCCATCACTTATGACCTTTGCCTCAGAACCTCTGGGACTTTGTGCCCACCCAAGGAGATGAGGAGGAATTTCTTTAGTCAGAGGTTGGTGTCATTTGTGGAATTCTTGCCACAGAGGCAATCGTGGATATTTTTAAGGTGGAAGATTCCGAGATTTGCATTGGTACAGGTGTGGGGCCCAAGGGCCAAGGCAGGAGTATGGGGTCCTGAGAGGGACAGCCCCATAGAAAGACAGCAACACATGATTACAATCGAGCTATCCGTAGTCTACAGATACATGATAAACGGAATAACATTTAGTGCAAGATACAAGCCCAATCAAAGATTGTCACCTCTCAACAGCCTTGTAGCAGGCCATGATATTCAGTCTCCAGAAAAAAAGTAGGAACTTATGCTCTTGCGGGGGTCCAGGAGGCAAGTTAGGCCCCGGGGGGGAGGTTCAGGGCACCTCCCGCTGATTCTCAAGGCCCTGCTGGTAGATTGCAAACAGGGGCTTAGAATGGCAAGTGACACATACACAATAAAATAGCCCCCAAAAGACCAAAGACGGCACCCTGCAAAAACGCGGGGATGACGTTTCCACTGGTGGGACAGTCGAGGACCAGAAAAGCCTTACAAAAAAGGGTGCTCTTTTGGGGGAGGACTGATGTACAAACAGCACAGGAAAATCTGTGGAAGGGAAGTTGGCCGGTGATTGGACTAAACCCCCTCGGAGATTGTCTGATTGGCCGCCGAAATAATCGGCGCAAAAATATGACAAATAGGAAAATACGCCCAAAAAAACAGCGAATTCCTGATTGGAATGGGAAGGATATCATGCCTGTTTGATAGGACGGGAAGTTTGAAACAGGGGGATGAAACTGTCCCTTGGACGAAACCCCCTTTTCAGACAGCTGTTGATATTGTCCCGATGGGAGATCGGGCAGAAAAAAAGTGACCAAATAGGTCCTCGATCAAAAAAAATCTGGCCTTGCCGAGGTTAAATGGAGCCAAAAATATCATGCCTGTTGGAGTAACTCAGCGGGTCAGTTGCATGATAACAGCTAGAATGAATGGGTCCCGTTTCGGACAAACTGAAAGTCAGGGGAGAGGGAAATGGGAGATTATAATGGAAGGGAGGTTGGTTTATGTGATGACAATAGACAATAGGTGCAGGAGCCCTTTGAGCCAGCACCGTTATTCTTGCCATAGAGGGAGTACAGAGAAGGTTCACCAGACTGATTCCTGGGAAGGCAGGACTTTCATATGAAGAAAGACTGGATAGACTCGGCTTGTACATGCTAGAATTTAGAAGATTGAGGGGGGATCTTATAGATACTTACAAAATTCTTAAGGGGTTGGAAGATTATTCCCGATGTTGGGGAAGTCCAGAACAAGGGCCCACAGTTTAAGGATAAGGGTGAAGTCTTTTAGGACCGAGATGAGAAAATTATTTTTTACACAGAGAGTGGTGAATCTGCGGAATTCTCTGCCACAGAAGTTAGTTGAGGCCAGTTCATTGGCTATATTTAAGAGGGAGTTAGATGTGGCCCTTGTGGCTAAAGGGATCAGGGGGTATGGAGAGGCAAGGATGGGATACTGAGTTGGATGATCAGCCATCATGATATCGAATGGCGGCACAGGCTCGAAGGGCCGAATGGCCTACTCCTGCACCTATTTTCTATGTTTCAATGTGATCATGAACCTGCCCGCTCCCCCACATGCCCCTGACTCCTCCATCTCCAAGAGCCCATCCAGCTCTCTCCCGAAAGTATCCAGAGAACCAGCCTCCACTCGTCTGATGGTCTGGGCTCCGTCCACAATTGGATCTGTTCCCGAACCGACACTTTGAGGGCCGAAGAGCCTGATTCAGCGGAGCTGGGCTCAGCAGACTCACCTGCTTCAGCCATTCTGACGTGACCACAGGGATGCCCCTGGCAACAGCACACATGAACTTGACGGTGCGGCGGATCCGGTTAGCGACCAGGTGCGTGCTGTCGTGCACGCTCTCCACCACCTCGCCCCCGAGCTGCCGGATCACGTCCATCCCCTCTTCATCCACCAGCCCCGTGAACATGACCTGGGAGTGGAGGGGGGGGGAAGATTAAAAGGGTAGTTGGGGAAAGAGGAACAAGAGAAGTCTTAAGCTTTAGTTTCCAGAGACAGGCCCTTCATCACACCGAGTCCGCGCCGACCAGCGATCCCCGCACACTAACGCTACTCACACGAGGGACAATCTACAATGTGTCGGAAAGAAATGCAAATGCTGGTTTGAATCGAAAAGCTGGAGTAACTCAGCGGGACAGGTAGGATCTCTGGAGAGAAGGAACAGGTGATGTTTCGGGTCGAGATCCTTCTTCAGATGCTACCTCACCCGCTGAGTTACTCCAGCATTTTGTGTTTACGCACAATTTACAACTGTAGCGGGACAATTAAATTGGAAGCCTGTAATTCTTTGGAGTGTGATAGGAAACCAGAGCTCCCGGAGAAAAGCCACGCAGGTCACGGGGGGAAGGACGTGCAAACTTCGCACAGACGGGCACCCGTCGTCGGGTTGGAACCCGAGTCTCGATTCTACGCATGCAACTTGGGGGCCGCGGGTGTCAGGGGTTCTGGGGAGAAGGCAGGAGAATGGGGTTACGAGAGAAAGATAGATCAGCCACGATCGAATGGCGGAGTAGGCCCGATGGGCCGAGCGGCCTGATTCCTCCCACCTTGGGGGCCGTGGGACTCTCCGACACGGAGGCCAACGACGAGGCAGGGGACGGCTGGCACGTCTGCCGGCGGGTTTTCATCTGCGGCGGCGCGCTGTCATCTTTCTCGCTGTCGGGCTGACTTGCTGTCCCTGAACTCCGCACCCGTACAGCGGCCATCTCCGCCTCTTGCGAGCTGGGCTGTGTGCACTCCTGTGGACAGGAGAGGCAATGGTTTCACGGGTCAGCGAGATGGTCCCAATTTCCCTGCAGTGTGACTTGATGCAGTGTTTACTTTAGTTTTAGAGATACAGCGAGGAAACAGGCCCTTTGGCCCACCGGGTCCACGCCGACCATCATCCGTGCACATTCCATCATGGAGTGAGTGAGAAAGGAGGCGAGGAGGGACTTCTTTAGTCAGAGGGTGGTGAATCCGTGGAACTCATTGCCACAGAGGGCTGTGGAGGCCAAGTCAGTGGGTATTTTAAAGGCAGAGATAGACAAATTGCTGATTAGAACGGGTGTCAAGGGTTATGGGGGGGGGGGGGGGGGGGAGGAAGGCAGGAGAATGGGATAAGGAGGAAGAGAGATAGTACGGCAATGATTGAATGGCAGAGTAGACTTAATGGGGCCGAATGGCCTAACTCTGCCCCTATTACTTATGACCAGCCTCAGAACAAAAGGGCGTACATTTAGAAAAGAGATGAAGAGGAACTTCTTGTCAGAGGGTGGTGAATTTGTGGAATTCATTGCCACAGACGGCTGTGGAGGTGGAGATGGATAGATTCTCCATTGGTACACGTGTCAGGGGCTTAGAGATTAAGAGGCAGACACCAACCATGATTGAATGGCAGAGTGGATTTGATGGGCCGAATGGCCTAATTCCACACTGCGTCACTGACCTGCTTCCTCCTGCTCCGACCCGTGGTCCGTTGCTGCGATGGGCTGGAGGTTTCTGGGGGCACCTCGGCCACACCCTGTGGGGAAGCCACAGTCCTGCGCTTGGCTCTACCCCTGGCAGCAAACTGGGGGCTCTCCTCCAGAGGGCGAGGGTGGTCGCTGGCGGTGGGCTGCGGTGAGGTCTGCTGCCTGCAGTTGCCTCTCCTGGGCCGGGCGGGCGTCTGCGCTGATGTGGTCTCCGCCCGCTGCCTGGTCTCGCTCCGCTGGGGAGAAGGCAGGAGAATGGGGTTACGAGGGGGAGATAGATCAGCCATGATCGAATGGCGGAGTAGGCCCGATGGGCCGAGCGGGTTGATTCCACCCACCTTGGGGGCCGCGGGGCTCTCCGACAGAGAGGCCAACGACAAGGCAGGGGACGGCTGGCACGTCTGCCGGCGGGTTTTCATCTGCGGTGGCGCGCTGGCATCTCCGCCGTTGGGCAACGGTCCAGTGGGCATCTCCGTCCCCTGCAAACATGGCTGCATGCACTCCTGCAGGCAAGAGAGGCGATGGTTTCACGGGTCAGCAAGAGGCGATGGTTTCACGGGTCAGCAAGATGAAGGAACGGTACTAGTGTGTGAGTGAGTGAGCGAGCGAGCAAGTGAGTGAGTGAGTGAGTGAGTGAGTGAGTGAGTGAGTGAGTGAGTGAGTGAGTGAGTGAGTGAGTGAGTGAGTGAGGCGAGGAGGATTGTGAAGTCAGAGGGTGGTGAATCCGTGGAACTCATTGCCACAGAGGGCTGTGGAGGCCTAGTCAGTGGGTATTTTAAAGGCACATTCCTGATTAGAACGGGTGTCAAGGGTTACGGGGAGAAGGCAGGAAAATGGCATTAGGAGGCAGACACCAACCACGATTGAATGGCAGAGTGGATTCGATGGGCTGAATGGCCTAATTCCACTCCTATAACTTGCAAACGTGAAATTAGCTGTGAATTCCGCCCTTGCCATCTGCACACCAGAGGCCGTTCCACCCATCTATCCCCCTCCTAACCTGTATCTCTAAATTTAAACTGAAAATGGTTCGGTGCCATAAACAGCACACGTCCACCGGGTGGCACCATCAGCGATGGCAGCCTCGCCAACAGTCTGTCTGTCCCTTGTTCCTTTTTTTTTGTTATTTTTAGTGTGTTTTAAAGTTGGTGTTACTGTTCTCTGGTTTGTTTTATGTGGGGGGAGGGGGAGGGGGTCGGGGGAAACTTTTTTTCAATCTCTTACCTTGCTGGAGATGCGATTGTTTTCCGAATCGTATCTCCGGTCGCTCTGCGGCCTAACACCATGGAGCTGGAGGGCTTGCTCGGGACTGACTTTGAGCCCCACAGCGGGGCATGGACTTAACATCGGAGCTGATCCCTTGCCTGGGATCGGCGCTCCAACCGCAGCCTGCGGATTTTAAAATCAAGGGGTCGCAGTCTCGGGAGAGGCCGAGTCGGGAGCTCCGAGGCTGAAGGTTCGACCCCTGACACCCCCCCGATGTAGGACCTTGATCGCCCCGACGCGGAGTGCCTGACCAAGATCGTCCCATCAACGGAGGGAGCCAAGATCAGAAGGCTCGAGGCCCACGACCCCAGGAGAACAAAGAAGGGAAGAGATTGAACTTTTTTTCGCCTTCCATCATAGTGAGGAATGTGGTGGATGTTTATGTTAAAATGTATTTTGTGTGTCTTGTTGCTATTTATTGGTATGACTGTATGGCAAATCAAATTCCTCGTATGTTGCAAAACATACTTGGCTAATAAAGTATGATTCTGATTATGATATCACCCCTCATCTTCCTGCACTCCAAGGAATAGAGTCCCAGCCTACTGCTGTACAACTGCACTGTGCCTGAGATGCTTATCTAAGATGTATCGAAGACCTTGTGTATAGTAGACAAAAGTGCCGGAGAAACTCAGCGGGTGCAGCAGCATCTATGGAGCGAAGGAAATAGGCAACGTTTCGGGAAATGGGCAACGTTTTGCAAATTAAATTCCTTATATGTTGCAAAATATACTTGGCTAATAAAGTATGATTATGGTTATTGATTTTGATTTTGTCACTGACCTGCTTCCTCCTGCTTCGGCCCCTGGTCCGTTGCTGCGATGGGCTCTGGGTTTCGGGGGCCACCTCAGCCCCGTCCGGTGATGTCTCTGCCCGCTGCCTGGTCTCCCTCCGCTGCGGCCTCCTTCTGCCCCGTCTCCCCGTGGCCGACGTCTCGGTCCCGGGCTCCCGCATGTCAGCCTCGGCTCCCAGGTCGGGCGGCGAGGCCTCGGCAGTGGCTGGATCCACCACGTCCCCGTGCTCTGGCGAGATCGTGCCCCTCTCCCCGCTGTCCGCTGCCGCCGATGGTTTGGGTGAGGCTGGGGGCTCGGCCACACTCCCTCCCTCAGTCCCGGGCGGGCTGTCGGGTGACGGCGGTACCGGGAGACGATCGGCATTACCCGCACGCTCCTCCTCCACCTCCCCGTTAGCCCGCTGCTCAGCGCAGAACAACTGCGTCTCATCATTGGCCCAACTCTCCTGGTCCTCGGGTCCCGTCCCACCTTCCTCTTGGGGCTCTGACCCACCGCGGTGCGATGGCAAAGCTGTCTCGGCAGCCTCGCTCACCGGCGGCTCTGCCACACTCTCTGTCTCACTGGTCCGCGCCACAGGGTCACCTGAGGAAGAACATGACAGCAATCAGCCCAACCTGCCCCCCCCCCCCTCCTTTAGGTGAAGGGGAAAAGATTAAACTGGAATCTGAAGGGTAATTTTGGCCCATCTGGTCCGTGCCGACCTGCGATCCCCACCCATTAACACTATTTACACCCTCTAGGGACAATTTTACATTTACCAAGCCAATTAACCTACATACCTGTGGTAGTAGGTGTGTAACGAGAGAGTGTGGGAGAAAACGGAAGATCGCAGAGAAAACAAACGCAGCTCACGGAGAGAATGTACAAACTCCGTACAGACAGCACCTGTAGTCGGGATTGAACCCAGGTCTCCGGCGCTGCATTCGCTGTAAGGCAGCAACTCTACCGCTGAGCCACTGTGACCGCGTTGTGTCTCTAAACTAAACTGATACAAAATGCTGGACTAACAGCAGGTCAGGCAGCATCTCTGGGGAAAAGGAGTAGTGGATTTTTCAGGTCCTTACCCATCTTCAGACGGAGAGTCAGGGGAAAGGGGAACAAGAGATATAGACGGCATTTTGGACAAATGAACGGGAGATATGCAAAAAGCAACGATATTCGAGGAAAGATGGAGCCCAGAATGGCCCATTGATGCACAAAGCAAACCTGTCAAAAGCAATCAGCTGTGTAGGAAGGAACTGCAGAAGCTGCTTCAAACCGAAGATAGACACAAAAAGCTGGAGTAACTCAGCGGGTCAGGCAGCATCTCTGGAGAAAAGGAATAGGTGACGTTTCAGGTCGAGAACCTTCTTCACACTGAGTCTCGGGAGAGGGAAACAAGTGATATAGAAGGTACATAGAACAAATGAATGAAAGATAGTCTGGCTTACAAGGTGGAAGAGCAGGAAGAATCACAGAGGGACCCTTCTTCACACTGAGAGACAGGGGAAAGGGAAACGAGAGATATAGGCGGTAGAGATATACAGAACAAATGAATGAGAGACATGCAAAAAAGTAACGATGATAAACGGAACAGGCCATTGTTCACTGTGGGCTAGATGAAAACGAGTTAAGGGCAATGAGATTCAACAAGATGGCTTTTAAGCTAAAAACATAGATTTTAGTTTAGTTTAGAGATACAGCGCGGAAACAGGCCCTTCGACCCACCGAGACCACTCCGACCAGCGATCCTCTGCACACGCTAGGGACAATTTGCATTTATACCAAGCCAATTTTCCTACAATCCTGTACGTCTTTGGAGTGTGGGAGGGAACCGAAGATCTCGGAGAAAGCCCACGCGATCACAGGGAGAACGTACAAACTCCGTATAGACAGTACCCGTCGTCGGGATCGAACACGAGTCTCCGACGCCGTAAGCGCTGTAAGACAGCAACTCTACCGCTGCACCAACGTGCCTTCCGTACAGCATGAGGATTAACGCAACCGGCTGAAAGCACTTTTTGCAGCAGTGGGAACACGTTGAAATCTTACTTTGAGACGGCTCTTTGTTGACCAGCTTCCTCCTGCTCCGGCCTCTGGTCCGTTGCTGCGATGGGCTGGGGGTTTCTAGGGGCACCTCGGCCACACCCTGCGGGGAAGCCACAGTCCTGCGCTTGGCTCTACCCTTGGCAGCAAACTGGGGGCTCTCCTCTAGAGGGAGAGGGTGGTCGCTGGCGGTGGGCTGAGGGGAGGTCTGCTGCCTGCAGTTGCCTCTCCTGGACCCGGTGGGAGTCTGCGCCGGTGATGTCTCCGCGCGCTGCCTGGTCTCGCTCCGCTGCGGCCTCTCTCTGCTCCGTCTCCCCGTGGCCGGCGTCTCGGTCCCGGGCTCCCGTGTGTCAGCTTTGGCTCCCAGGTCGGGCGGCGAGGCCTCGGCGGTGGCTGGATCCACCACGTCCCCGTGCTCTGGCGAGATCGTGCCCCTCTCTCCGCTGTCCGCTGCCGCCGATGGTTCGGGTGAGGCTGGGGGATCGGCCACGCTCCCTCCCTCAGTCCCGGGCGGGCTGTCGGGTGACGGCGGTACCGGGAGACGATCGGCATTACCCGCGCGCTCCTCCTCCTCCTCCTCCCCCTCCTCCCCGTTAGCCCGCTGCTCAGCGTAGAACAACTGCGTGTCCTCATTGGCCCAACGCTCCTGGTCCTCGGGTCCCGTCCCACCTTCCTCTCGAGGCTCTGACCCACCCTGGTGCGATGGCAAAGCTGACTCGGCAGCCTCGCTCACCGGCGGCTCTGCCACACTCTCTGTCTCACTGGTCCGCGCCACAGGGTCACCTGAGGAAGAACGTGACAACAATCAGCCAACCTGCTCCCCCCTCCCCAGAGGGGCCTCTTCACCAGGCTTCCTGCATCTATTTTATCTGAAGGGGATAAGATTACCCCGGAATCCGAGGAGTAACGTTTCCTCAGAGGGTGGTGGGTGTATGGAACGAGCTGCCAGAGGAGGTAATTGAGGCTGGGACTACCCCAACGTTTAAGAAACAGTTAGACAGGTACATGGATAGGACAGGTTTGGAGGGATATGGGTCAAATTAATGCTGGCAGGTGGGACTAGTGTAGCTGGGACATACATGTTGGCCGGTGTGGACAAGTTGGGCCGAAGGGCCTGTTCCACGCTGCATGACTCGAAATGATGAGCGTTTGACGGCGCTGGGCCTGTACTCACTGGAGTTTAGACCGATGAGGGGGGGATCTCATTGAAACGTACCGAATAGTGAGAGGCTTGGATAGGGTGGACGTGGAGAGGATGTTTCCACTGGTGGGAGAGTCCAGGACTAGAAGTTATAGCCTCAGTATTAGAGGACATTCCTTTAGGAAGGAGGTGGAGGAATTTCTTTAGTCAGAGGGTGGTGAATCTGTGGAACTCATTGTCACAGAAGGCTGTGGAGGCTGTCAATGGATATTTTTAAGGCAGAGGTAGATAGATTCCTGATTGGTATGTGTGTCTGGGTTATGGGGAAAAGGCAGGAGAATGGGGTCGAGAACAAAAGATAGATCAGCCACGATTGAATGGGGGAGTAGACCTGATGGGCCGAACGGCCTATCACTTGTGACCTCGATAGGATTGAAGGCAAGAGCACAGTACAGTCAGGTACAAGGTCGGCGCAGTGGTCGAGTTGCATCATCACCGCGCCAGAGACCCGGGTTCCATCTTGATGCGTGTGTGGAGTTTGCACGTTCTCCCTGTGACCGCGTGGGTCTCATTCAGTTTTCCTCCACATCCCAAAGGCGTGTGGGTTGGTCACTTAATTGGCCCTCTGTAAACTGTCCCCAGTGTGTATGGAACGGGAGTGAGAGGAGTTATAGAGATGCAGCGCAGAAACAGGCCCTTCGGCCCACCGGGTCCGCGTCGACCAGCGATCCCCGCACATTAACACTAGGGACAATTTTACATTTACCAAGCCAATTGACCTACAAACCTGTACGTCTTTGGAGTGTGGGAGAAAACCGAAGATCTCGGGGAGAACGCACGCAGGTCACGGGGAGAAAATACAAACTCCGTACCAACCATCTAGTATCTTTGGTACCAACTGCACCCGTGGTCGGGATCGAGCATGAGCGCGAGTCTCCGACGCTGGAAGGCAGCAACTCTACCGCTGCGCCACCGTGCCTTCCGTACAGCATGAGGACTAACGCAACAGGCTGCAGTCTTAGCCTGAAAGCATTTTTCAAGTGAAAGCCACAAACTCAGCTGTGGGAACATTGAAATCTTACTTTGAGATGGCTCTTTGGTGGAAACTGGAGAGTGGGGGTTGAAGGTCCCTGTGGCATCTTCCCCCGGGCTGCGTGTGGTCCAAGGGTCACCTGTGGAACACTTGTTGTTTAGAAAGGATAATCACAGGACAACTAGAAAAACACAGTGATGGGAAAGCACTAACCAGGTGTTATAGAATTCTCTTCAGCCGGCGTTCCATCTTGCGAGCTTGATACATTCAGGATGAAGCACTGAGTTGGTTCCAGAGCATATAAATCGCTCGTATCTGCATTTTAAGATATAAAGTTAAGATCCCACTACTGGCCACATCTTCCCATCTCCACCACTTTCTGCTTTACACAGAGACCGCTCCCTCCGTAACTCCCTGGTCAACTCGTCCCTTCCCTCCCAAACCATCCCCTTCCCGGGTACTTTCCCCTGCAACCGTAGAAGATGCAACACCTATCCCATTACCTCCCCCCTCGACTCCATCCAAGGATCTCGAGTCTTTCCAAGTGAGGCAGAGGTTCACTCACACCTCCTCCAACCTCATCTACTGCATCCGCTGTTCCAGGTGTCAACTGCTCTACAACGGCGAGACCAAGCGCAGGCTCGGCGATTGTTTCACTGAACACCTCCGCTCAGTCTGCCTACACCGACCTGATCTCCTGGTGGCTCAGCACTTCAACTCCCCCGCCCATTCCCAATCTGACCTTTCTGTCCTGGGCCTCCTCCATTGTCAGAGTGAGGCCCAGCACAAATTGGAGGGACAGCACCTCATATTTCGCTTGGGTAGTTTACACCCCAGCGGTATGAACATTGACTTCTCTAACTTCAGATAGCCCTTGCTTTCCCGCTCTCTCCATCCCCTCCCCCTTCCCAGTTCTCCCCCCAGTCTTACTGTCTCCGCCTATATTCTATCTTTGTCCCACCCTCTCCCCTGGCATCAGTCTGAAGGGTCTCGACCCGAAACGTCGCCGATTCCTTCTCTCCAGAGATGCTGCCTGTCCCGCTGAGTTACTCCAGCATTTTATGTCTACCTTCGATTGAAACCAGCATCTGCAGTTCTTTCTTACACATAAAGGATAATGATGACAGACTGCCAACACTGGTGGCAGAGAATTACATCAGACCACTCTACCCATCTTTCTTTACCTGACTGAAGGCTCAATAACTCTCCCTTCCTCCCTCCCCCCTTCAACGTTCAACATACATTTTTTCTTAAAGGTTTAGTTTACAGATACAGCATGGAAATAGGCCCTTCGGCCCACCATCGATCACCCACCCACACTCGTTCTATGTTGGCCCACTCTCACATTTCTTCCTTACACACTGCGGGCAATTTTACACCGGCCAATTAACCTGCAAACCCGCAGCTCAGTGGGATTCGGGAGGAAGCACGCGCACCCGCACGGTCGCGGGGAGAACGTGCAAACTCCACACAGATAGCACCCGAGGTCAGGATCGAACCCGGGACTCTGGCACAGCGAGGCAGTGACTCTACCCACTGCACCACTGCCCTACATCTGATGTAGAAATTAGCAAACAGCAGCAAAGTAGCATTTTGTACATCAGACGATCATTGACTGGAGTTTACTGGCTGTACCTGGCACTAAACGTTTTTCCTTTGTCATGTATCTATACACTGTAAATGGCTCGATTGTAATTATGTATTATCTTCCAATAGACATTTGGTGCACGAGTAGGCCATTCGAGCCAGCACCGCCATTCAATGTGATCATGGCTGATTATCCACAATCAGTACCCCACTCCTGCCTTCTCCCCATATCCCTCGACTATCTTTAAGAGCTCTATCTAACTCTCTCTTGAAAGCATCCAGATACTTGGCCTCCACTGCCTACTGAAGCGGAGAATTCCACAGATTCACAACCCTCTGTGTGAAAATGTTTTTTCTCATCCCGTTCTAAATGGCCAACCCTTTAGTCTTAAACTGTGGCCCCTGGTTCTGGACTCCCCCAACATCGGAAACATGTTTCCTGCCTCTAGCGTGTCCAAACCCTTAATAACCTTATATGTTTCAATAAGATCCCCTCTCATCCTAAATTTCAGTGTATACAAGCCCAGTCGCACCATTCTTTCAACACCCGACAGTCCTGCCATCCCGGGAATTAACCTTGTGAACCTACACTGCACACCCTCAATAGCAAAAATGTCCTTCCTCAAATTTGGAGACCAAAACTGCACACAATAAACTGCAAAACTGCATCACAACTTTCTGCTGACGTTAGCACGCAAGAAAAGCTTTTCACTGAACCTCGGTACGCGTGACAATAACCTAAACTGAAAGTGAAATGAGGTTGGACACCTGCAGATGGCGGCGTAACAGGCCGCTGCGAAGGGAGATCGCCATTTTCCTGGACAAACCCGTCGCCTGGTTCATTGCTGGCCACTTCTTCGGCAGCACTCAAATCACCGAGCGCGGTGTCACCGTTCACCGTGGTCTCAGGACGTGGGTCGATGCCGTCGGCCGGCTGCTCGGTGCTCTGCTCTGCCGATTCTTCACCAGGATGCTGATCTTCTTCCAAGTCGGTGTCACTGTCGTAATGCAACCGCTTGGGCTCAGCGCTGGATCGAGACACGTTTTCTGCCTCATCGTCGCTGCAAGAAAGCTACTATTAGAAATCGCTCCCAGCGGTAAAACAGGCCGTTATAACAGAGCGGAGGTAGACACACACAATGCTGGAGTAACTCAGCTGGACAGGCAGCATCTCTGGAGAGAAGGAATGGGTGACATTTCGGGTCGGAACCCCTGTCCGGACTGGAATAGGCGGCATTTCGGGTCGAGACAGGCTAGATGCAGGAAGATTGTTCCCAATGTTGGGGAAGTCCAGAACAAGGGGCCACAGTTTAAGGATAAGGGGGAAGTCTTTTAGGACCGAGATGAGAAAAACATTTTTCAGAGAGTGGTGAATCTGTGGAATTCTCTGCCACAGAAGATAGTTGAGGCCAGTTCATTGGCTGTATTTAAGAGGGAGTTTGATGTGGCCCTTGTGACTAAAGGGATCAGGGGATATGGAGAGAAGGCAGGTATGGGGTACTGAGTTGGATGATCAGCCATGATCATATTGAATGGCTTGAAGGGCCGAATGGCCTACTGCTGCACCTATTGTCTGTTGCTATCTGTAAATTGCCCTTGTGGTTGATGGGTGGCCTGGACTCTGTAGGCCAAAGGGTCCGTTTCATGCTGCATCTCCCAACTACCTTCCATCGTTTTGAATTACCCCGTTTAGACGTGAAGACCTTAGAGATACAGTGCGGAATCAGATACTTCGGCCTGCCAAGTCCTTGGCGACCAGTGATCACCCCATAAACTATCCTACACACCAGGGATAATTTACAATTTTAGCAAGCCAACTAACCTACAAACATGTACGTCTTTGGAGTGTGGGAGGAAACCCCATGGGGGAAGGTACAAACTCCGCACCCACAGTCAAGATCGGGTCTCTGGTGTTGCAAGGCAACAACGCTACCGCTGCACCACTATGTCACCCATTTCTATCCGTCTCACAGAAATTGTCTCCAATGTTTCTTCTTCCCATTGCCACAACCCCAGAATATTCATTCCATCCATGAGATTAATGAACCATACCTCTCTGGGACAATGTTAGCTGAAGGAGTTTGACACACTGAAGTGCTTGGATCTTGGCATGGTCGGGAAAAGAGAGATCCTGGAAATAACAAAAGGAAGGCAGGTTCTCATTGTCATGTTTGTAGAGTCTGGAAACAAGTGGAAGTTCAATATTTTAAACTAGAGTAACATTTCAAGTTGAGTTTAGCGTGGAAACAGGCTCTTCGGCCCACCGAGTCCGCACCGACCAGCAATCCCCGCACACTAGGGACAATTTTTTTTAAAACGTTTATATCAAGCCAATTAATCTAGAAACATGTAGGTCTTTGGAGTGTGGGAGGCAACCAAAGTTCTCGGACAAAAAACCCACGCAGGTCACGGGGACAATGTACAAACTCCGTACAGACAAGCACTCGTAGCTAGGATGGAACCAGGGTCTCTGGCGCTGCAAGCGCTGTAAGGCAGCAACTGTGCCGGACTAGGCTGTAGTGGTGGTCTATATCTAAAGAAATAAAAGAAAATTCCTTTGCCCTCTGAGAAATGAGACAAATTCAGAGGCTATCAATGAGATAATCACCGGTTAATCTAATAATAGATGCGGGAAAGGGAATAGCCATCACCAGGGAAATCTGTGAAAAAGAATGGCCTTTGCCAGATGAAGTGGTTGAGGGAAGTACACAAAAATGCTGGAGAAATTCAGCGGGTGCAGCAGCATCTATGGCGCGAAGGAAATAGGCAACGTTTCGGGCCGAAACCCTTCTTCAGACCCACGGCCCGAAACGTTGTACCCACGGCCCGAAACGTTGCCTATTTCCTTCGCTCCATAGATGCTGCTGCACCCGCTGAGTTTCTCCAGCATTTTTGTGTACCTTCGATTTTGCAGCATCTGCAGTTCCTTCTTAAACACAAGTGGTTGAGGGAGATGGATTTAAAAGGCATTTTGTCAGGTACATGGATAAGAAATGTTTAGAGCATCTGGCCCAAACACAGGAAAATGGCCTCGCTTAAATGAAATGCAGTGTCTTGGTTAACATGAATGAGTTGGGTCGAAGAGCCTGTTTTCGTGCTGCCTGACTCCATGTTGGACCCTTAACATCCAGCCTAGGGGGAAGAAGGAACTGGTTTATCAACACTATCAAGGAGGCACTCCCTCAATTCCACACGGCTGGCTACATGGCTGTTTCAAGCCCAGTAATGAATTCTCAGGAGTTTAGTTTAGTCTGGAACTACAACACGTAAATAGGCCCTTCAGACTACCGAGTCCTCACCGACAAGCGATCCCCGCATATTAACACTATCCTACACACACACGATGGATGATTTACATTTGCACCAAGCCAATTACCTACAAACCAGAGATAGACAAAATTGCTGGAGAAATTCAGCGGGTACGGCAGCATATATGGTGCGAAGGAAATAGGCAACATTTTGGGCCGAAACCCGTCTGAAGAAGGGTTTCGGCCCAAAACGTTGCCCATTTCCTTTGCTCCATAGATGCTGCTGTACCCGCTGAGTTTTTCCAGTAATTTTGTCTACCTTCGATTTTCCAGCATCTGCAGTTCCTTCTTGAACATTTAACCTACAAACCGGTAGGTCTTTGGTGGGTGGGAGGAAACCGGAGCACCCGTTGAAAACCCACGTGGTCACGAGGAGAACGTGCAAATTCTGTATAGACAGCACCCGTCGTCAGGATCGAACCCAGGTCTCTGGTGCTGTCAGTGCTGAAATGCAAGTTAATTGGCTTGGTAACACTGTAAATTATCCCTAGTGTGTGTAGTAGGATAGTGTTAATGGTGGTTGGGCCGAAGGACCAGTTTCCGCGCTGTATCACTAAACTAATCTAAATAAAACTAATTTGCTTCCTTGCAACACACAACTCAACTTTAATTGATACGTGTGCAGGAACGAACTGCAGGTGCTGGTTTAAACCGAAGATAGACACAAAAAGCTGGAGTAACTCAGCGGGACAGGCACCATCTCTGGAGAGAAGGAATGGGTGACATTTTGAATCGAGACCCTTCTCAAGACTTAGGGAAAAGGGAAGCGAGAGAAATAGACGATGACGTAGAGAGATAAAGAACAATGAATGAAAGATATGCAAAAAAGTAATGGCGATAAAGGAAACAGGCCATCGTTAGCTGTTTGTGGGGTGAAAACGAGAAGCTGGTGCGACTTGGGTGTGGGAGGGACAGAGAGAGGAAATGCCGGGGTTACTTGAAGTGAGAGAAGTCAACATTTCATACCACTGGGCTGTAAGCTGCCCAAGCGAAATATGAGATGCTGTTCCTCCAATTTGCGTTTAGCCTCACTCTGACAAAGGAGGAGACCTGGGACAGAAAGGTCAGTGTGGGAATGGTAAGGAGAATTAAAGTGTTTAGCTAATTGATACTTTGCTGGCTTGAATTAACTTTAAGACTTCCGAGCGAGGGAGAGACACAAAATTCCAGAGTAACTCAGCGGGTCAGACAGCACCTCCGGAGAAAAGAAATAGGTGACGTTTCGGGTCGTGACCCTTCAGCCCTTTGGGGGTTCCTTGGGTTGGCAAGGGCTGTTCACAGATGAAACTAACATTTGCTTTATGAAAAGTATCAGAAGTGTAGACTTGAAAAAGGGACCTCGAAGAGCAAGTTGGATGGATGGCAAAAAAGGACACAAAAGGCAGAGTTGGAATAACTCAGCAGGTCAGGTAGCAAGACACAAAATGCTGGAGTAACTCAGCGGGACAGGCATGGGAATAGGTGACGTTTCAGGTTCAGACCCTTCTTCGGTGATTTCGGGGAAGTGGGTGGTACAGAGATAAAATGTAGTCGGAGACAATAAGTTAGGTCAGGTAGCGTTTCTGGAGAACATGGATAGATGACATTTTGGGTTGGATGAAGAAGGGTCCTGACCCAAAACTACCTGTCGATAAAATGGACACAAAATGCTGGAGTAATTCAATGGGATAGATGACATTTCGGGTTCATCAAAGCGTCTCAATCCGAAACGTCAGCCATTCCTTCTCTCCAGAGACGCTGCCTGTCTCGCTGAGTTACTCCAACATTGTGTGTCTATATTCGGTGTAAACCAGCAATCTGCAGTTCCGCCCATACACATCACCTATCCATGTTCTGCAGACGCTGCCTAACCCGCCGTGTCGCTCCGGCATTTTTTTTGTAAACCAGCATCTGCAGTTCCTTGTCCCTGCATCAGATGAGCGGCAATTGTTTTACGGGTTAATGAAGGAAGATGGCAAGCCTGCTTACGGGAACCCTTCCATGGAGTGTCGTCATCCTCAGACTCCTTCACGTGGACGTCTGGCTGGGCGACCTGGGCCGGCAGCCTGTTGCGCTGGTGCGCCGGGGTGGGCGAGACCACCATGGAGTCGCCGGTCAATTCTGCGTCGCTGTTCCCCGCCTCGGTGATCCGGTCGCTCTCCGCCCCCTCGGCCCCTGCGCCCGCCCCGGGCTGGGGGAGCATGGACTCCGAGCCGGTCTCAGAGCCGGAGTCGGAGCCTTGCGGGGCGGGCCGCAGCACTTGGTACTGGCAGGCCACGTCCCCGAACAGGAAGAGGTCGCCGTCGTTGATGTCGTAGCGGACGTGCGGCTTGAGGAAGACCTTCTTCCGCCAGGTGCTGTTGAGGCTGTCGCAGTCTCGGATCACGTGGGAGTCCCCCTCGATCTCAATCACCGCGTGGCGTCTGGACACAGACTGCACCGGGATATGAATGTGGCAGTTCTCATCCCGGCCGATCACATTAAGACCTTCGTACACCATAAATTGGACAAGAGCTGAGGGAACAAAATTGAAACAGGTTCATTTGTGGACGCACATCAGTCTAGTTTATTGTCATGTGAACTGAAGTATAGTGAAAAGCTTTCGTTGTGTGCCAACCAGTCATCAGAAAGACAATACATGATTA
Source organism: Leucoraja erinaceus (assembly GCF_028641065.1). Classification (NCBI taxonomy): domain Eukaryota; kingdom Metazoa; phylum Chordata; class Chondrichthyes; order Rajiformes; family Rajidae; genus Leucoraja; species Leucoraja erinaceus. The sequence goes on from NW_026576575.1 coordinate 256,716, forward strand.
CAATCAAGCCTTTTACAGTGTATAGATACATGATAAGGGAGACACAAAATGCTGGAGTAACTCAGCGGGTGAGGCAGCATCTCAGGAGAGGAGGAATGGGCGACGTTTCGGGTAGAGACCCTATAGGGAAGGGTCTCGACCCAAAAAGTCACATTCCTCCTCTCCCGAGATGCTGCCTCACCCGCTGAGTTACTCCAGCATTTTGTGTCTACTTTCGATTTAAACCAGTTATTTCTTGTACATAAGGGAATTACGTTTAATGCAAGGCAAAGCCAGTAAAGTCCGAACAAGGATAGTCCAAGGGTCATCATGAGGTGGATAGTAGTTCAGGACCGCTCTCTGGTTGTGGTAGAATGATTCAGTTGACTGATAACAGCCAGGAAGAAACTGTCTGTGAATCTGGTGCTCTGTGTTTTCACACTTCTATCTTTTGCCTGATGGGAGAGGGGAGAAGGGAGAGAGTGGCCAGGGTGCACATGTACAAGCACCTTGTTAAATGTTGGTCACACATCTACTGCATTTCCCAAGATCCTGGGAAATGCTGGAGTATGGTTTCACAAGCACGACACCCATTGAGAGCACCTCCAGGCCGTTAGAACTTCAGAAATCAGAGGTGAAAGGGACTTGGGCGTGTCGGTGCGTTTCGGATTCAGACGCTTTAACTCCCAAAAAGTTAAATTTCCAAGCCGAATACGAATACAATGCTAGCATCTATTTAGAGATGGCTAGAATACATATATGTGCGCGTGTGTATTTATATATGTGTATATACACACAAACACATG
>NW_026576575.1:260000-265000 GCF_028641065.1 Leucoraja erinaceus
GCGCAGGCGTGCGATCCCCCGCCTGCGGTTGGCCGGCGCCCCCGTCCATCAATCACACACCCGCTTCCGATTGGTCCGTCCCCAAAATTCCGCCTCCCCGCGGCGTGCACGCGCAGAGTGACCGCCGCCCTCCGCCAAGTCCCGCCTTCCCCGGACGCCGATTGGACGTCCATCACTCGCGCGGGGCCAATCGCAGCGGCGGACGCGGAAGGTCGGGGGCGACCGAGTGTAACGGGGGTCGTGATTGGTCCATTCAAAACCACGAGGAGGTTTTTCGAGTTTTATTCATCATTTGGCGCCGCAATGCTCCACCTTTCCCTCACCATACGCGGCTTTGCACTTGTCTTCGCCTTCTCCTGGTTTGCTTTCGCTTGATTTCTTGCTGTGGGGGCTCTTATTTCAGCCCGGAGCTGGTGAGGCGCGCAATGGGCCAACCGCCATTGCTGCCCGCGCCCGGCGCTGGGAACAGGTCACGTGGTGTGAAGGACACGTGATGCTTGTGACATGTGCTACATACAATACAATATTGTTGTTTCTGCAGTCATACACACAAGAAAGACCCAAGACACAACACAATTTACACAAACATCCATCACAGCGCATCGCCTCTCCTCCTCGCTGTGATGGAAGGCAAAGACTTATCTCTCCCCTGCACTCCCCATTCCCCTCCCGATGTCAGAGTCAAAGTCAAAGCCCCCGGCGGGCGATGGCAATTGTCCCGCGGCCATAAACGCTGCGCCGGGTGATGCAAGGCCACGCTCCGGGTCTTGTTGTTGGAGCCCCCGGCGGGTGCTAGCAAAGTCCCGCAGCCATTCCAAGCTGCGCGGGGCGATGATGTAAGGCCCCACTCCAGGTAATCTTCAACCCCGCAACTCGGGCGGGTGAAGTCGCCGTTGCGGAAGCCCCGAAAAGCGGTCTCCCAGCAGGGACCCGCGGGCTCCCGGTATTACTGTCTACCCGACCTGCGGTTGGAGCCTCCGAATCTCCGGGGGTCGGGTCGCAGCAGCGCGCCACCACCGCTACGAAAGGTTTCCCCCCACACACACACACACCCCGTCAAAAAAAATAAAAACTACATTGAAACAAGACAAAAAATAATAAAAAGACAGACGGACTGCAGAGGCCGCTGCGACGTGAATCGCGCCGCCCACTGCCGCCGGTCAAGGCAGTGCCACATAATAATAATAATAATAATATCTTTTATTGTCATTGCATAAGTGCAACGAGATTTGGGTATGCAGCTTCCATCCGACATCATAACTTAAGTAACTACTAAAATTTAGTTCAGTATCAGTTCAGTTCAGTTCAGTATTTCTTTAATATCATTTTCACTGAGTACTCGCATACACAGAGGGAACGAAAAAATGTTGCTCGATCAGTTTCCATTCAGCGTAGTTAATAAAAAAGGATAAATACATAGAGCTTTAAAAACAAATTAAAATTACCATGTCTAAAAACAGAAAGTAGGCCTAAAATTTACAATAGAATGAAAACAGCCATTCCGACCGACAGTGGCTTTACTTTTACAGGTGCCTAACTATCAAAGTATGGACGAGGTTGAATGTGTTGCTGAACGATATATGGGGAGGGGACACAGTCCGTTAATCAGTCTTATTGCCTGTGGGAAGAAGCTGTGGAGCATCCTGCTGGTTTTGCAGCTGATGCTCCTGTACCTCTTCCCAGATGGCAGAATGGAGAAGATGTAGTGTGATGGGTGATAGGGGTCCTGGATGATGGAGATGGCTCTGCTGATGCTCCGCTTCTTGTATATCTCCAACAGGAATGGGAGTGGGGCACCAATGATCCTGCTGGCTGTCTTCGCTATCCTGTTGAGTTGATATTGTTTGTAAGCCTTGCAGCTCCCGAACCAGGAAGTGATGCCGTAGGTCAGTCTGCTTTTGATTGTGCCCCTGTAGAAGGTTCTTAGATGAGCAGTAGGGAGACCTGCTTTCCTTAGTCTCCGGAGAGGGTGGAGCCGCCGCTGGGCTCTTTTAGGTTTAGATACCCTGAGAACATGGTTTGTACAAAGAACATTACAACAGTCAAAACAGCTCAAACAGACTAAAGTGCAGATGTGTCTGTGCAACGTGACCATAGAAACATAGAAACATAGAAAATATGTGCAGGAGTAGGCCATTCGGCACTTCGAGCCTGCACCGCCATTCAATATGATCATGGCTGATCATCCAACTCAGTATCCTGTACCTGCCTTCTCTCCATACCCCCTGATCCCTTTAGCCACAAGGGCCACATCTAACTCCCTCTTAAATATAGCCAAATGAACTGTGGCCTCAACTACCTTCTGTGGCAGAGAATTCCACAGATTCACCACTCTCTCTGTGTAAAAAATGATTTTCTCATCTCGGTCCTAAAAGACTTACGCTGTGGCCGTCGATCCCAACATCGCGGAGCTGGGGCTGCGGGTGGCGCTGGATTTGGTGCGCCACAGAACCAGAGCTCGAGTTCGCGGGGGTCGGAGCTCCAACCGGCACGGCCTGAGGACTACGAGTGCCCCGGTCTCCAGGGAGGAGGCAGCCGCTCCAGACTTCTCCAAACCGCTGAGAAATGTTTCACCCGACGCCGAATGTTCCATCTGCACGGCAAGAGGGCCCTGAAAATCAGTGGACTGGCTGCACGGCCACAGATGGGCCCCGACCTCGGGTGTTTCACTGAGGAAGAGGACTTAACTTTCTGGTGCCTTTCCACACAGTGGAAAGCTTTGATTCTGCTGTGGGGGGACGTTTGTGTTGAACTCTAAAATGTGGTGTGTCCATTTTATTCATTTTTATTTTTTAACCTACTTCTATGGTTTGTAATGGAACTTATTATTTAAGTTATGTAAAACACTTTGGGGTCAATGCAAATTGACTAAAAATGTGCTATATAAATAAACTTACTTACTTACTTACTTATCCTTAAACTGTGACCCCTTGTTCTGGACCTCCCCAACATCAGGAACAATCTTCCTGCATCGAGCCTGTCCAACCCCTTAAGAATTTTGTAAGTTTCTATAAGATCTCCCCTCAATCTTCTGAATTCTAGCGTGTACAAGCCGAGTCTATCCAGTCTTTCTTCATATGAAAGTCCTGCCATCCCAGGAATCAGTTCGAACTGTCCATTACAAGGGTGTGAGGAGTCTTTATGGATGCTGACGGCCTTCCTGAGGCACCGTGTGTGGTAGATGCCCTCCAAGGCTGGTAGCGGTGTCCCAATGATCTTCTGCGCTCTGTGGACGACACGCTGAAGAGCTCTACTCTCCGCCTCCGTGCAGCTGAGATACCACACAGAGATGCCATACATTAATATGCTCTCTGTGGTGCAGCAGTAGAATGTTGGATGCCACTAAAACTACTTCAGTGGCATCCACCCTTGAGTCTTCATCACAAAAACTCATTCACCGTCCACTAAATCTTCTTATGGTTTTTTTTGGTCATTTTCTTCTTATTCTCCCTTGTGTATAATTTTATATATAGTTTAAATTGTCACATGAGCAAAAAACATAAATTAGCTAATTTCTTTATTTTTATTCACCTTTTTGAACATCCTAAAAATATATAAAGAAAACTAGGAGTGAAAAAAACGTTTCATTCCCACTGGAGTTGGAAAATCATACCATTAGAATGATAATAAAACATCCCAATGTCTAAACAATGGGCTTCAGCCCCATCTTACCCTTTCGGGCTTTGATTTTGATTATTATTATTATTATTGTTATTATTATTATTATTATTATTATTATTATTATTACACGCTACTGAAAAAGTCGCATCTCCGTCCAGGTAAGATAGTAAAAAAAAGTTTCCCCTACCCCCCACACAAAACAAGCTAAAGAACACTAAAACATACGTTGAACACATACTAAATCACAACAAAGAAGGAAAAGGACAAGACAGACTGTTGGCGAGGCAGCCATTGCGGGCGCCACTTGGTTTTAGTTTTGTTTAGTGTCACGTGTACCGAGGTACAGTGAAAACCTCTTGTCACATGCTGTCTTGTTGCATTACAGTCAAGTTAACAGTGTATAGATACATGATAAGAGAATAACGTTTAGTTTCAAGATACAGCGCTGAAGCAGGCACTTCGGCCCGCCAAGTCCACAACGACCAGCGATCCCCGCACACTTATGCCCCTGTCCCACTTAGGAAACCTGATAACCAATAACCTGTGTCTATCTTCAGGTTATTGGTTTGTTGGTTAATTGATTTGGTATAAGTGATTTGGTCGCCCAATTATAGGAAGGATGTCAACAAAATAGAGAGAGTACAGAGGAGATTTACTAGAATGTTGCCTGGGTTTCAACAACTAAGTTACAGAGATAGGTTGAATGTTAGGTCTTTATTCTCTGGAGCGCAGAAGGTTAAGGGGGGACCTGATAGAGGTCTTTAAAATGATGAGAGGGATAGACAGAGTTGATGTGGACAAGCTTTTCCCTTTGAGAATAGGGAAGATTCAAACAGGAGGACATGACTTCAGAATTAAGGGACAGAAGTTTAGGGGTAATATGAGGGGGAACTTCTTTACTCAGAGAGTGGTAGCGGTGTGGAATGAGCTTCCAGTGGAAGTGGTGGAGGCAGGTTCATTGGTATCATTTAAAAATAAATTGGATAGGCATATGGATGAGAAAGGAATGGAGGGTTATGGTATGAGTGCAGGCAGGTGGGACTAAGGGGAAAAAAAGTTGTTCGGCACGGACTTGTAGGGCCGAGATGGCCTGTTTCCGTGCTGTAATTGTTATATGGTTGTTATATGGTTATAAGTGTAAATTGTCCCTAGTGTGTGTGTGAGAAGGATAGTGTTATGCCCCTGTCCCACTTAGGAAACCTGAAAGGAAACCTCCGGAGACTTTGCGCCTCACCCAAGGTTTCCGTGCGGTTCCCAGAGGTTTTTGTCAGTCTCCCTACCTGCTTCCACTGCCTGCAACCTCCGGCAACCACCTGCAACCTCCGGGAACCGCACGGAAACCTTGGGTGGGGTGCAAAGTCTCCAGAGGTTTCCGTTCA
>NW_026576575.1:272500-290000 GCF_028641065.1 Leucoraja erinaceus
TACTGGAGCAGAATTGGGCCATTCGGCCCATCAAGCCCATTCCGCCATCCAATCGTGGCTGATCTATCTCTCCCTCTTCCCAATAACCCTTTCTGGCTTAAGCCCTCCCTTCACCAGTTTAAATTCCATTTGGAATATTTTGGAAGACCAAGACACCAATAACCAAGAACCTCCCAACTCCATTCTCCTGCCTTCTCCCCGTAACCCCTGACACCCGTATGTACCAATCAAGAATCTAGCTATCTCGGCCTTAAAAATGTCCATTGACTTGGCCTCCACAGCCTTCTGCGGCAATGAGTTCCACAGGTTCGCCGCCCTCTGACTGAAGAAATTCCTCCTCATCTCCTTCCGAAAAGAACGTCCTTTAATTCTGAGGCGGATCTCTGGTCCTAGACTCTCCCACTAGTGGAAACATCCTCTCCATATCCACAGATTCGCCACCCTCTGACTGATGAAATTCCTCCTCATCTCCTTTCTACAGGTATACCCATCCTTTTATTCTGAGGCTGTGGCCTCTGATCCTAGATTCTCCCCCGAGTGATAGGGTTCCCAACCTGGGGTAAATGTACCCCCGAGGGGTAAATGTCGCCTACCCAGGGGGGGGTAAATTTGTTGATTCTGGATTAGTACATATTTTTTTCTCATTGACTGACTGTGTTTGATGCTGGTTCTGGTTCTGTTCACCATTAGTTGTTCATAAACAAGTGAAATAACACTGTGCTGTGCCATTAAGGTTGCCTGGGGTAACCAGGATGAAAAAGGTTGGGGGAACCCCTTCACCGGTGGAAACATCCTTTCCTCTGAGGTTCATTTGGCCTTGGAGGAAAATATACATAATTGCCTTGACTGCAATGTGACTTTAATCTTGCAATCTTCCACGGATGTTTGGACAAAGGCCAGGGTTGAAATGACATAGATTGTGCGTAGACAAAAATGCTGGAGAAACTCGAAGGTAGACAAAAATGTTCAAGAAACTCAGCGGGTGAAGCAGCATCTATGGAGCGAAGGAATAGGACCCGAAACGTCACCTATTCCTTCGCTCCAGAGATGCTGCCTCACCCGCTGAGTTTCTCCAGCATTTTTGTCAACCCTTCGATATTTCCAGCATCTGCAGTTCTTTCTTAAACATAGCGTCTTTCCATCTCTGACCTTTGTCCAATCACACTATCACACCCTCCCCCCCCCCCTCCCCTCCCCACCCCATGCTGAGCTGCATCCACCTATCACTTGTCATAGAGAGGAACATCAGGTAATCCTTGCAACCTCTCTCTCTCCGCCCCCCATGTGTCCCACCACCCCCCCCCCCCCCCCCCGTCCCCCCTCCACCATAGTCGCCGTACCAGTTTCACTGTCATCCTCTTTAGTTCCACTGTCTATATAATTTGTTTCCCCACAGCCAACAATGGACCATGATGGGCTCTACCTTTCCTTGCTCTGACATATCTTCCACTTCATTTGCCCGAAGTACCATCCACATCACCCGTTTCCCTTTCCCCTGACTCTCAGTCTGAAGAAGGATCTCGACCCGATTCTTTTCTCCAGAGATGCTGACTGTCCCGCTGAGTAGCTCCAGCATTTTGTGTCTGTCTGCCTCTCACTCACCAGGCTTTGACCAGCCCCACCTCTCTTCCAGCTCCCTCACACCCCTTCTACCACAATCAGCCTGAAGAAGAGTCCTGGCCCAAAATGTCACTGATCATTACGGTTACGGAAACATCCTCGTAAAAATAAAAGTTATTTGGGAAAAATCTTCTCCTCATTTTCAGAATTACAATTTATTAGCCCAAACAGTTCCCCCGCAACGTTGATTACACTGCGAGTCAGGTCGGGTCGGGTCGGGTCGGGTTACTGAAATGGATGATAAAAAGGCCCACGTTCCGCTCCGTTGCGTACTGCACATCAGCCCATTGCATTTAGAAGCAGTGGTCCTATCTTGCTCCGCACTAGGATCTTTGATCAGTACTGCACATGCTGATAGTAAAGTCCAAGGTGGGTAGCAGCATGGAAGAGTGCAGCGTGTATAATACTCAGTGTCTATTCATATTGAGTGTGAAGATTGCTATGGGGAAGAAACTGTCTCTGAGTTTGGAGGTGTGTGTTTTGGCTGACCTGTAACGCCTGTCAGAGGGCAACAGTTCAAAAAGGTGGTGGAGTCTTTGATGATGTTAGTGGCTCTGCTGAGGTAGCGTGAGGTGGCAATGCTCACTAATGCTCACAACGGTGGCCATCTTTTTTCTCTGTTTCAGAATCGAAGGCCCTGCATGATTTACGTAAGTAAAGGGCCTGAAGAGGCAGAGCGAGGATTTAAGAGGCTAATGGAAGGGTTTAATGGGGCTGGTATGATGACATAGTTTAAGACAGTCCTAATAGAATAGAATGCAATTTATTGTCATTCAAACCTAGCTTTGAACGAAATATCATTTCTACAGTTTTTTTTACATTACAAAACAAACCAAGACCCACACTTAACACAGTTTACATAAACATCCATCACAGTGAGTCTCCAACACTCCTCACTGTGATGGAAGGCAAAGTCTTTATCTCTTCCCTTTGTTCCTTCTCCCGCGGTCCAGCAGTCCAACTGCAGTGTCGAGGCGAACTGGGGCTCCGATGTTAAAGCCCCCGGCGGGCGATGGTAAGTCCTGAGGCCGTTTAAGCCACGCCGGGTGATGTTAGGCCGCGGCTCCATGTCCTTAAACCCGCGATTCAAGTGGGAGAAGTCACCGTTGCGGAGCTCGGAAAAGCGGTCTCCCACCAGGGACCTGCGAGCTCCCGATGTTCCCGTCCACCGGGTCTGCGGCCGGTGCCTCGGAACTCCAAAAGTCAGGTCGCAGCCGCACGCCACCACAGCTCTTCCCGCTCCAAAGTTGGCCAGCTCCGCGATGTCAGTTCCGCAGGCTCTGCAACTGGAGCCCTCAGGTTAGTCCCGACCGGAGGTCGCCGCCGGCTCCACGATGTTAGGCCGAACGACATCCGAGACCCGACAGGGAATAGTCGGGTCTCCGCACAGGGAAGAGATTTAAAACGGTTTCCCCCCACAGCCCCCCACCACCCCCCACATATACACAACTAAAAAAAACAATAAAAGATAACTCAAGACATACATTTAACAAGACAAAAATAAAAAAAATCATAATCATACTATATTAACCAAGTATGTTTTGCAATATACGAGGAATTTGATTTGCCGTACAGTCATACAAATAAAAAGCAACAGACACACAAAATACATTTTAACATAAACATCCACCACAGTGACTCCTCCACATTCCTCACTGTGATGGAAGGTGAAATATAGTTCAATCTCTTCCCTTCATTGTTCTCCCATGGTCGGGGGGCTCGAGCCTTCCGTTGGCGGGACGATTTTGGCTCCTGCAGCGGGCGGTTGGGTCCTCAGCTCAGCTCAGCTAAATCTCAGCTCTCAAATCTCAGATTTGACCCCGGGTCAGGGCTGGTCGAAACCGTCTGCGACTTTGGAGGTTCCCGACATCGGTCTCTACCCGAGACTGCGAGCTCCTCGATGTTGAAATCCACTGGCCGCAGTTGGGGCGGCGATCCCAGGCAAGGGATCAGCTCTGATGGTAAGTCCACGGCCCCGCTGTGGGACTCAAAGTCAGTCTGGAGCAAGGCCGCCAGCTCCATGATGTTAGGCTGCAGAGCGACCAGAGATACGATCCGGAAAACAATCGCATCTCCAGCAAGGTAAGAGATTGAAAAAAAGTTTCCCCCCCCACATAAAACAAACCAGAGAACATTATCACAAATTTAAAAACACACTAAAAATAACAAAAGAGATGAAAAGATATGCTTATGATATGCTAAATCGACCCTTTGAAGGGCAAGCAAGATAAATACATTAAGAATCAAAGGGAGACAGATGAAGAATTAAGAATGAAGATGAAGAATCAGATGAAGATAGGTAGGAGTAGACTTTGTGTAGGACTCAAATACTGATGTTATATCAGTTTGGTTTAGAGATACAGCGTGGAAACAGGCCCTTTGGCCCACCGGGTCCGCGCAGACCAGCAATCACCCCGCACACTATTGCCCCTGTCCCACTTAGGAAACCTGAACGGAAACGTCTGGAGACTTTGTGCCCCACCCAAGGTTTCCGTGCAGTTCCCGGAGGTTGCAGATGGTTGCCGGAGGTTGCAGGTAGTGGAAGCAGGTAGGGAGACTGACGAAAACCTCCGGGAACCGTAGTCAGGATCGAACCCGGGTCTCTGGCGCTGTGAGGCAGCAACTCTACCGCTGCGCCACCATGCCACCCGTCATTATATGTTGAATAACCATGCCACCCGTCATTATATGTTGAATAACCTCCACTCAAGCTTCAATTATAGAACGATCATATGAGATAGAGACAGAAAATGAGGATGGTTTTAAATAATTCTATTCCTGGCCATTCAGAGATTTCATTACGCTGCCAAGAAACTATTGTCATCTTCAATCAGCACTAACCCTTGAAGATTTACTGTTATTTGTATTGAGAATTATCTTGGTGAGACCACACCTGGAGTATTGCGTACAGTTTTGGTCTCCTAATCTGAGGAAAAACATTCTTGCCATAGAGGGAGCACAGAGAAGGTTCACCAGACTGATTCCTGGGATGGCAGGACTTTCATATAAAGAAAGACTGGATAGACTCGGCTTGTACTCGCTAGAATTTAGAAGATTGAGGGGGGAATCTTACAGAAACGTACAAAATTCTTAAGGGGTTGGACAGGCTAGATGGAGGAAGATTGTTCCCGATGTTGGGGAAGTCCAGAACATGGGGTCACATTTTAAGGATAAAGGGGAAATCTTTCAGGAGATGAGAAAAACATTTTTCACACAGAGAGTGGTGAATCTGTGGAATTCTCTGCCACAGAAGGTAGTTGAGGCCACAGTTCATTGACTATATTTAAGAGGGAGTTAGATGTGGCCCTTGTGGCTAAAGGGATCAGGGGGCATGGAGAGAAGGCAGGTACAGGATACTGAGTTGGATGATCGGCCATGATCATATTGAATGGCGGTGCTGGCTCGAAGGGCCGAATGGCCTACTCCTGCACCTATTGTCTATGTTTCTATGTTTTCTATCTCCAAAGCAATTCTCATAAATGTGCATTCTAATTGTGGGTAAGTTGCCTTATGGTTTTAGTTTCAGGAATACAGCGTGGAAACAGGCCCTTCGGCCCATCGAGTCCATGCCGACCATCATGGTCAGTCTGAAGAAGGGCCCTACCTGAAACATCACCTCTCCATTCTCTCCAGAGTCGCTGAGTTACTCAGGCACTTGGTGTCTATGTCAAATTCTTGGCCCATCGAGGAAAGACCACTCTTATTCACATCCCCTTAAGAGCGAAGGAGATTCTTTAGAGGCCAAAGGAACAGATTTCGGAGAAAATTAGTCAGAGGGTGGTGAATCTGTGGAAATGTTTATTCAGAGGGTGGTGAATCTGAGGATAGGGTGGACGTGGAGAGGATGTTTCCACTAGTGGGAGAGTCTAGGACCAGAGGTCATAGCCCTACAATCAAAGGACGTTCCTTTAGGAAGGAGATGAGGAGGAACTTCTTTAGTCAGATGGTGGTGAATCTGTGGAATTCTTCGCCACAGAACGCAGTGGAGGCCAAGTCAGTGGATATTTTTAAGGCGGAGATAGATAGATAGATTTTTGATTAGTGCGGGTGTCAGAGGTTATGGGGAGAAGGCAGGACAATGGGGTTTGGAGGGAGAGATAGATCAGCCATGATTGAATGACGGAGTAGACTTGATGGGCCGAATGGCCTAATTTTACTCTTATCCTTTATGACCTTATGAAAATATTTCAGAAGCTCTGAAAATAACCCGAAAATTACCCCGTTCATTATCTTACTTGGAGTTTACGGTACTAAGTGCATACGTATGTAGTTGGCCACAAGGAAATTGTTTGTGAAAAATGTCCAATTGATGTAACATTAAGATGACTACAATTTTAACGCTGAAGGTTGTATTTGGATTTGCTACACCCAGAAAGTTGCAAAGGTCCTTGTGTGATTGGCCTTAATGTATCATTTCTGCTTATTTTATTTTTAGATTTGAAAACACTCAGCGAGATTTTCGGTAAGAATTAGTCATCGCAAAAAGTTTATGAAATGCTTCAACATACTGAGACAAAACGCAGATGGTAACATAGAGGCACTCATTGTTCAACTTCTGTCAAGGAGAAGCTATACTTCACCCTCGTTAGACCTCATTTGGACTACGCAGTTGCAGCATGGGACCCATACACAAATAAAAACATTTCTTCCATCGAACATGTCCAAAGACAGGCAGCTCGATTTGTTACTAACACCTATGAGAGAGAAGCGAGTGTCACCAAACTTCTGAATTCTCTGGTCGGGGTGGAACCCTCTCCAAGACAGACGTGAAGCTCACCGTTTGACCTGGTTTTACAAAATGTTAAATGGTCAGCTCGACATAGACTACAAGACCTACACCAAACCCAAACCAATTAGGAGCAGACGAGGGCATTCGATCCAATTTGTGATCCCAGCTACAAAGACAGATGTGTACAGCAATTCGTTCTTCCCCCGCACAATTAAAGCATGGAATAATCTCCACCCAACTATAGTTACCCAACCAGATGCAACTAAATTTAAAGTAGCTCTTTCTTCCCAATAACCCTTTCTGGCTTAAGCCCTCCCTTCACCACCTCCAGTTTCAATTCCATTTGGAATATTTTGGAGGACCAAGTAACCAAGAACCAAGAACCCTTCATCCCAACTCATCCATGCTAACTAAGTTGCCCCACTAAAGCTTGTCCCACTTGTCCATGTTTGGCCCATAACCCTCTAAACCCTCAGCCCTCGGGCTCCTCCTCCTCCTTTTGCCTTTCTTCTCGGAAACTTTTGGTGGGGCGCAAAGTCTCCAGACGTTTCCGTTCAGGTTTCCTAAGTGGGACAGGGGCATAAGGCAGCCACTCTACCGCTGCGCCACCGTGCCACCCTTGTAGCCATTTGTGTGAATAGTTTATTTCTGGATACGTGTGGGACGACAGATGGCGCAATGGGCTAAGTGTTCGGCTGGCGACCGGAAGGTAGCCGGTTCGAATCCCGCTTGGAGTGCATACTGTCGTTGTGTCCTTGGGGCAATACACTTCACCCACCTTTGCCTGTGTGTAAATGTAATGTAATTATGTGAAGCACTTTGGGGTCAATGCAAGTTGACTAAAAATGTGCTATATAAATAAGATTATTATTATTATATAAATAGTGAAGTCTTTGCACCACTTTAGTTAATGCATTACTCTAACATTGCATATATAATATGCTCAGCGTTATTTTATCATTATTTTAAATTAATGACAATTAATTGCGTCCTTCAGTTGCAGATAAATTTCACGAAAAGGCGGGTGAGTAAAGAAAAACAGAATATTCAAAGTCTTAGAAACATAGAAAATAGGTGCAGGAGGAGGCCATTCGGCCCTTCGAGCCAGCACCGCCATTCATTGTGATCATGGCTGATCATCCACAATCAGTAACCCGTGCCTACCTTCTCCCCATATCCCTTGACTCCACTAGCCCCTAGAGCTCTATCTAACTCTCTCTTAAATCCATCCAGTGACTTGGCCTCCACTGCCCTCTGTGGCAGGGAATTCCACAAATTCACAACTCTCTGGGTGAAAAAGTTTTTCTCACCTCAGTCTTAAATGGCCTCCCCTTTATTCCAAGACTGTGTGGCCCTGGTTCTGGACTCGCCCAACATTGGGAACATTTTTCCTGCATCTAGCTTGTCCAGTCCTTGTCAATTCAAAGATAATTCTACCACTGCGCCACCATGCTCTCCTTTGCAGTGAGGGGAAGATTCAGTTCAGTTTATTGCCACGTGTACCGAGGTACAGTGAAAAGCTTTTGTTGCGTGCTTAACAGTCAGCGGAAAGACAATACAATGATTACAATCGATCCATTTACAGTGTACAGATACATGATAAGGGAATAATGTTTAGTGCAAGGTGAAGCCAGCAAAGTCCGATCAAGGATAGTCCAAGGGTCACCAAAGAAGTAGATAGTAGTTCAGGACTGCTCTCTGGTTGTGGTGGGATGATTCAGTTGCCTGATAACAGCCGGGAAGAAACTGTCCCTGAATCTGGAGGTGTGCGTTTTTACACTTCTGTACCTCTTGCCTGGTGGGAGAGGGGAGAAGAGGGAGTGGCCGGGGTGAGACTGGTCCTTGATAATGCTGCTGGCCTTGCCGAGGCAGCGTGAGGTTTAGATGGAGTCAACGGAAGGGAGTTTGTCTGGGCTGCGTCCACAATTCGCTGCAATTTCTTACGGTCTTGGATAGAAACATAGAAAATAGGTGCAGGAGTAGGCCATTCGGCCATTCGTGCCTGCACCGCCATTCGATATGATCATGGCTGATCATCCAACTCAGTATCCTGTACCTGCCTTCTCTCCATACCCCCTGATCCCTTTAGCCACAGGCGCCACATCTAACTCCCTCTTAAATATAGCTAATGAACTGTGGCCTCAACAACCTTCTGTGGCAGAGAATTCCACAGATTCACCACTCTTTGTGTGAAAAAAAATGTTTTTCTCATCTCAGTCCTAAAAGATTTCCCCCTTATCCTTGAACTGTGACCCTTTGTTCTGGACTTCCCCAACATCGGGAACAATCTTCCTGCATCTAGCCTGTCCAACCCCTTAAGAATTTTGTAAGTTTCTATAAGATCCCACCTCAATCTTCTAAATTCTAGCGAGTACAAGCCGAGTCTATCCAGTCTTTCTTCATATGAAAGTCCTGACATCCCAGGAATCAGTCTGGTGAACCTTCTCTGTACTCCCTCTATGGCAAGAATGTCTTTCCTCAGATTAGGAGACCAAAACTGTACGCAATACTCCAGGTGTGGAATCACCAAGACCCTGTACAACTGCAGTAGAACCTCCCTGCTCCTATACTCAAATCCTTTTGCTATGAATGCTAACATACCATTCGCTTTCTTCACTGCCTGCTGCACCTGTATGCCTACTTTTAATGACTGGTGTACCATGACACCCAGGTCTCGCTGCATCTCCCCTTTTCCTAATCGGCCACCATTCAGATAATAGTCTACTTTCCTGTTTTTGCCACCAAAGTGGATAACCTCACATTTATCCACATTAAACTGCATCTGCCATGCATTTGCCCACTCACCCAGCCTATCCAAGTCACCTTGCAGCCTCCTAGCATCCTCCTCACAGCTAACACTGCCCCCCAGCTTCGTGTCATCCGCAAACTTGAAGATGTTGCATTCAATTCCCTCGTCCAAATCATTAATATATATCGTAAATAGCTGGGGCCCCAGCACTGAGCTTTGCGGTACCCCACTAGTCACTGCCTGCCATTGTGAAAAGGACCCGTTTACTCCTACTCTTTGTTTCCTGTCTGCCAGCCAGTTCTCTATCCACATCAATACTGAACCCAATACTGATGGAGCTGTTCAAAACCAAGCTGTGATGCATCCCAATAAAATGCTTTCCATGGTACCTCTGTCGGAGTGGCTGAGAGGTTACAATCGCCCCGATACTCAATGTGAAGCTCAAAGCCTACACAACATTACTCTCAGATGCCAGAAGTAGCCTTTATTTCTATTGTGTCTTGCAGATGCTTTGAAGATTGATACATTGTCAGGTGGGATATGGAGATTTCAATTCATGCACCACATACCTGCATTTCTCAGGTGCTCATCACATCTTTTCAACAACTTTACAACCAGAAGATAGACACAAAAAGCTTGAGTAACTCAGCGGGACAGGCAGCATCTCTGGAGGGAAGGGAATGGGGGACGTTTTGGGTCGAGACCCTAATGCCCCTGTCCCACTTGGGAAACCTGAACGGAAACCTCTGGAGGCTTTACGCCCCACCCAAGGTTTCCGTGCGGCTCCCGGAGGTTGCAGGTGGTTGCCGGAGGTTGCAGGTAGGGAGACTGACAAAAACCTCCGGAAACCTCCGGGACACCCAGGGGACACACCCATGGGACAATAAGGACTGCTCTCACCCCAGCCACAGTCTGTTTACCCTCCTACCATCCGGGAGGCGCTACAGGTCTCTCCGTTGCCAGTCCAGCAGGTCCAGGAACAGCTTCTTCCCTGCGGCTGTTACATTACTTAACTCTGTACCTCGGTGATTGCCAAATTCGCTCCCCACACCCCCGGACACTCCTCCCCCCAGGAAGAAATTGCTCTACTACGACTGTATGTACGTATATATATTTATTGCTCATATTCTATGTCGCTCTTCTGGGTGAGATGCTAACTGCATTTTGTTGTCTCTGTACTGAACACTGCACAATGTCAATAAAGTTTGAATCTGAATCTGAATCTGAATCTTAAAAGCGATTTCTACCCAGAAGACTTGGTTTACATAGCGCACTGCAGGATCGCATTAGATTATTCTACCGAGCTCAAACAAAAACCCTTAAAAACAGTGCGGCACAGTGGCGCAAAAATCCCAATTTATTTTTTTCCGGCCCATCGCGTCTACCCCGGAGACGAGGAAACACTTTTTCACCCAGAGAGTTGTGAGTCTGTGGAATTCTCTGCCTCAGAGGCCGGTTCTCTGGATACTTTCAAGAGAGAGCTAGATAGGGCTCTTAAAGATAGCGGAGTCAGGGGATATGGGGAGAAGGCAGGAACGGGGTACTGATTGCGGATGATCGGCCATGATCACATTGAATGGTGGTGCTGGCTCGAAGGGCCGAATGGCCTCTACTCCTGCACCTATTGTCTATTGTCTACTGTCTACTCCGCCATTCAATCAATGCTGATCTATCTCTCCCTCTCAACCCCTTTGCCCCATAACCCTTGACACCCGCACTAATCACAATCCATCTATCTCTGCCTCAAAAATATCCACTGACTTGGCCTCCACGGCCTTCTGTGGCAATGAATTCCACAGATTCTCCACCCTCTGACTAAAGAAATTCCTCCTCATCTCCCTTTCCAAAGGCACTCTCTGAAGGATGCTCCCATTTCTTCCCACAGTTTATGGTGGGGGATGGAGGGAAAGGGAAAGCAAGGGTTATGAAGTTAGAGATGTTAATATTCATATCATTGACAATGTTTGTTTTAACAGGAAAGTTGGCAATTAAAGAGGAAGGTAATTTTTCCTGCATTTTCCCTTCCCCTCTGTCCTAAAAAGCCGTGTGTCCGACTGATTGTATGGGAAGGAACTGCAGATACTGGTTTACACCGAAGATCGACACAAAATGCTGGAGTGTCTCAGCGGGTCAGGCAGCTTCTCTGGTGAGAAGGAATACGTGACGCTTTGGGTCGAGACCCTTCTTCAGACCGAGGGGGCAGGGGAGATGGAGACTAGAAATATGAACTCATACAAAGAGAACAAATGAATGAAAAGTATGCACATGTTTAGTTTAGTTTATACAGCATGGAAACAGGCCCTTCGGCACACCAAGTCTACGCCAATTAGCGATCACCCCAGTACACGAACACACTGGGGACAATTTACAATTCACATCTTTTACCAAAGCCAAATAGTGTGGGAGGAAACCGGAGCGCCCGGAGAAAACCCACGAGGTCACGGGGAGAACGTACAAACTCCGTACAGACAGCTCCCATAGTCAGGATGGAACCCTGGTCTCCGGCGCTGCCTTCACATGCCCAGTGGGCTGAAGGGCCTGTTTCCGTGCTGTATCTCCAAACTAAAAATTTTTTAAATTTGTTCTGGAATAAATGTAAAATTGTCCAGAATGTGTTTAGGATAGTGTTAGTGTGCGGACTCGGTGGGACGAGTGGCCTGTTTCCGTGCTGTATCTCTAAACTAAACTACACCAGGCCCAACCCTGGTGGAGGCCCATTTGCAACCATGAGTTTTCCTCAACTCAAAGCATCTCAATGGGCAGCGACAGGCTTGGTTTACATACCACACTGCAGGACCTCATTAGATTATTCCACGGGGCTCAAACAAGAACCCTTAAAAACACGGCAGCACAGTGGCGCAGCAGTAGAATTGCTGCCTGACAACACTCGCAGCGCCAGAGACCCGGGTTTAATCCCGACCATGGCTGTTGTCTGTACGGAGTTTGCACGTTCTCCCCGTGACTGCCGAGATCCTCTGTTTCCCCCCACACTCCAAAGACGTACATGCTTGTAGGTTAATTGGCTTGGTAAATGTAAATTGTCCCTAATGTGTGTAGGTTAGTGTTAATGTGCGGGAATCGCTGGTCTGGTCCGTGCGGACTCGGTGGGCCGAAGGGCCTGTTGATGCGTTGAATCTCTAAATAAATCTATACTAAACTAAGAAAACTTTTTATATTTTCAGAACTTCAAGACCTGCTGACAAGTGGCGGTGAGTAAGGGGCCTGTCCCACTTGGCGATTTTTTTCAGGCGACTGTCGGTGTCATTGACTGACGTATCAGGGTCGGAGAGTCGGTTTGTCAAGGAAGACTCTCTCTAACTTCTACAGGTGCACAGTAGAGAGCATGCTGACCAGTTGCATCGTGGCTTGGTTCAGCAATTTGAGCGCCCTGTAGAGGAAAAGACTACAAAAAGTAGTAAACACTGCCCAGTCCATCATCGGCTCTGACCTTCCTTCCATCGAGGGGATCTATCGCAGTCGCTGCCTCAAAAAGGCTGGCAGTATCATGAAAGACCCACACCATCCTGGCCACACACTCATCTCCCTGCTACCTTCAGGTAGAAGGTACAGGAGCCTGAAGACTGCGACGTCCAGGTTCAGGAATAGCAACTTCCCCACAGCCATGAGGCTATTAAACCTGGCTCGGACAAAACTCTGATTATTAATAACCACTTTCTGCTATTCGCACTTTATCAGTTTATTTATTCATGTGTGTTTATATTTATATCATGGTATATGGACACATTTATCTGTTCTGTAGTCAATGCCTACTATTTTCTGTGTGCTGAAGCAAAGCAAGAATTTCATTGTCCTATACAGGGACACATGACATTAAACTCACTTGAACTTGAACTTGAGGGTCGCTGAAAGATTTTGAACGTTTCAAAACCCAGCAGCGACAAAAAAAATGTTGCGACACTTGAGGAAACACCGCGCGTCAATACGTCATCACGTCACGATTTTTTTGGTGACCTGATACGTCAGTCAATGATGCCGGCAGTCGTCGAAAAAAATGGCCAAGTAGGACAGGCCCTTCACTGTGAATGGTTCAATTAGAATCACGTATTGTCTTTCCGCTGACTGGTTAGAGAGTGACAGAAACCTTCGCCAGCCTTGTTGGCCTGATATAATCAGCTGTCTCTGCTCGAAATAACTTTACAGTCATCAACAAAATAGAGAAAGCACATTCCCTCTATGCTAGATACACAAAAATCACTGTTTCACTGTGGAAAGATGCCAAGCGCTGGAGTAACTCAGCAGGTCAGGCGAGTCCAGAACCAGGGGCCACAGTCTTTGAATAAAGGCGAGGCCATTTCAGGCTGAGGTGAGAAAAACACTTTTTTCTCACCTCAGTCTTAAATGACCTCCCCTTTACTCTAAGACTGTGGCCCCTGGTTCTGGACTCGCCCAACATTAACATAGAAACATGGAAAATAGGTGCAGGAGTAGGCCATTCGGCCCTTCGAGGCTGCACCGCCATTCAATATGATCATGGCTGATCATCCAACTCAGTATCCTGTACCTGCCTTCTCTCCATACCCCCTGATCCCTTTAGCCACAAGGGCCACATCTAACTCCCCCTTAAATATAGCATTGGGAACATTTTTCGTGCATCTAACTTGTCCAATCCTTTTATAATTTTATATGTCTCTATAAGATCCTCCCTCATTCTTCTAAACTCCAATGAATACAAGCCGAGTCTTTTCAATCTTTCCTCATATGACAGTCCCGCCCCCTCCCCTGACATCAGTTTGAAGAAGGGTCTCAACCCGAAATGTCACAAATTCCTTCTCTCCAGAGATGCTGCCTCACCCGCTGAGTTACTCCAGCATTTTGTGTCTCCATACGACGTTGTCTACATCAGTCGGCATGGAATCGATGGGCCGAAGGGCCTGTTTCCACGCTGCGACTTGAACCTAAACTAAACTAAACTCAACTTTGTGACCAAGATTTGTATAATCGCAGTTTTGATTCAAGGCCCTTCCATTCACTGAGGGGGGGAACCTCATTGAAACGTACCGAATAGTGAAAGGTTTGGATAGAGTGGATGTGGAGAGGATGTTTCCACTGGTGGGAGAGTCTAGGACCAGAGGTCATAGCCTAGAATTAAAGGACGTTCCTTTAGGAAGGAAATGAGAATCTCTTTAATCAGAGGGTGGTGAATGTGTGGAATTCTTTGCCACGGAAGGCTGTAGAGGCCAAGTCAATGGATATTTTTAAGGCAGAGATAGATCGATTCCTGATTAGTATGGGTGTCAGGGGTTATTGGGAGAAAGCAGGGGGATGGGGTTAGGAGGGAGAGATAGAACATCCGTGATTAAATGGCGGAGTAGACTTGATGGGCCGAATGGGCTAATTCTGCTCCTATCACTTGTGAGCTTATGATCTTATGACTAACGGACTGTTACGGTCAGGCAAACGCCTCCGCTGTCATGCTGGGAAAACAGAGAGGATTAGACGGAGGTTCTTCCCACAGGCCCTTAGGACTGTAAACTCTTATCTCACCTGGGACTCATTTACTAATTTACTGTTGTGATGTGTCTTTTAAAAATATACTAGACCAAGTGCAGACCCATTGGGTCTGCTCCCCCAACGCAGCCGTTCCCGACCCGTAGCCCCCACGGGAGACGTGGTCCTCCAACTCAAGCCGTTCCCGAACATAAGATTCCAGCGCTCAGCAGTGCGGCTGTTTTTAAATGGCGTCTTTGAGGCAAGAGGCGGGCGCCAGCAGCCGTTATGGTCGCTGGCCAGCAGGAGGCGACAAAATGAGTTAGTGGGAGGTGGGGGGGGGAGAAGGATTTTATTAAAAATGTGTACATACACACGACGAAATGTAATCAGGAGTGGATACTTGGAATGAAAAGTGAAATCTCTACTGAAATGGAAAAAATCTTGGCGTTTCTGCGTCTGGTGTTGGCGTAGCAACGAATCAAAGGCTGGCAACACACACACACAGTTTTAAATATAGATAGATATATTTTTTAACTAATATGTAAATGCTGATTCTGTTCTATTCTGTTCTGTAGTTTTTTTTGCACAATCCGCAGGCATTGCCACTTTCATTTCACTGCACATCTTGTACATGTATGTGAAAAATAAAGTTGACTTGACGTGACTTGGAATACAACATCTTTCGCTTGGGCAGCTTACTACCAGCGGTATGACTATTGATATCTCTCAGTTGAAGTAACCCTTGCATCCCCTCTCTCTCCGTCCCTCCACCACCCAAGTCATTGTACTAGTTTCAAGGTCGCCTTGTTGAGTCTCCTTGTCTGTAACCCGTTTTCACCTAGCTCACAGCTAACAATGGCCTGTTTCCTTCATCATATCTTTCATTCATTTGTTCTGCACCTCTCTACATTCCTGTCACGGTGGCTCAGCGGTAGAGTTGCTGCCTCACAGCGCCGGAGACCAGAGTGTGATCCTGACTACAGGTTCTGACTGTACGGAGTTTGCACGATCTCCCCCTGACCTGCGTGGGCTTTCTCCGAGATCTTCGGTTTCGCCCACACTCCAAAGACGTGCAGGTTTGTAGGCTAATTGGCTTAGTGTAAATTTAAAATTGTCCCTAGTGGGTGTAGGATGGTGTTAATGTGCAGGGATTGTTGGTCGGCATGGGCCGAAGGGTCTGTTTCCGCGCTGTATCTCGAAACTAAACTAAATCACCGTCCATATCTCTTGTTTCCCTTCCCCCTGACTCTCAGTCTGAAGAAGGGTCTCGACCCGAAACATCAGCAGGAACGGGGTACTGATTTCGGATGATGAGCCATGATCATATTGAATGGCGGTGCTAGCTCGAAGGGCCGAATGGCCCACTTTTTCTCTGTTTCTACAGAGTCCTTCTCTCCAGAGATGCTGTCTGTCCTGCTGAGTTTCTCTGGCTTTTTGTGTCTCTCTTTGAGTCTTCATCCAAGTTGCTTTTCTCCTTGCCCTGTCCAATATGGGCTGGCCTGAAGTGTTTGAGGGGGTGATGGTGCCCTGAATGTTTGTGGCTCCCAGCGTCTTTCTCACTGTATCTATCTCTGTGTGTGCTTTATCTTGCAGAAGAGAAGTGGCAGTCTCTGGATATGGGTAAATAAACGATAATGTTTCATGATTCATCTTTAATGTGTCATTCTTAGTTGTCACTGTATGTCGTGTTGTTACTTGCGGGCGGAGCACCAAGGCAAATTCCTTGTATGTGTACATACATGGCCAATAAACTCATTCATTCATTCATTTAATACTTCCTTTAGTTCAACTCGCTTGCTTCATGGAAAGGTACATGAGATTGCTGAGCTAGAAGCGGCCCTTACCATTGTGAGTGATGGACACACACACACTGACACACTCGCACTTACGCACACATATTCACACACGCACACACACTCACACACTCACACAAACATATTCACATACACACTCACACACACACACACTCACACTCACACTCTCACACACATTAATTCACTCACACACACACACACACACACTGTCACACACGCACACTGACACACACACTGACACACACACACTCACACTCACACTCTCACACACATTACACACACACACACACACACACACACACACACACACACGCACACTGACACACACACTGACACACACACTGACACACACACACACACACACACACACACACACACACACACACACACACACACACACACACACTGACACACACACACACACACACTGACACACACACTGACACACACACACACACACACACACTTACACACACACACACACACACGCATGCACACACACGCACGCACAAACACACATACATATTCACACACACACACATTAAAACACACACACACATTAATAATAATAATAATACATTTTATTTATGGGCGCCTTTCAAGAGTCTCAAGGGCACCTTACAAACATTTAGCAGGTAGAGGAAAAACATGTAAGGGGAATGAAATAAATAGTAGAGACATGACTAGTACACAAAGTAAAGACAGAATTCAATACAAAACACATATGAGGCAATTAATGCACAGATGAAAAGGGAGGGGGACGTGGGGCTAAGGATAGGCAGAGGTGAAGAGATGGGTCTTGAGGCGGGACTGGAAGATGGTGAGGGACACAGAATTGCGGATCAGTTGGGGGAGGGAGTTCCAGAGCCTGGGAGCTGCCCTGGAGAAGGCTCTGTCCCCAAAACTGCGGAGGTTGGACTTGTGGATGGAGAGGAGACCGGCTGATGTGGATCTGAGGGACCGTGAGGGTTGGTAGGGGGAGAGGAGGAGTGTCAGGGGGGGGGGGGGGGGGGGGGGGGGGGGATGGGGGGGGGGGGGGGGCAGATGGTGGAGGGCTTTGTAGGTGAGGATCAGGATTTTGTAGGTGATCCGGTGGGTGATGGGAAGCCAGTGAAGTTGTTTGATGACTGGAGTGAT